>NC_058131.1:217249124-217299228 GCF_016433145.1 Gracilinanus agilis
TAGGACTTCAGGGCAATTTTGCTGAATTATTTCTGTTAGTATAGAGTCCAGGTTTTTATTAATTTCTGTTTTTTCTGGAAGACCAATTATTCTCAAATTGTCTCTTCTAGACCAGTTTTCTTGGTCTGTCACTCTCTCATTGAGATATTTCATGTTTCCTTCTATTTTTTCAGTCTTTTGGCTTTGTTTTATTTGTTCTTGTTGTCTTGAGAGATCATTAGTTTCTACTTGCTCAATTCTAGCCTTTAGGGATTGATTTTCGGCCATAATCTTCTGGTAATCGGCCATAATCTTCTTGTTTTCGGCCATAATCTTCTGGTATTCCTTTTCAATCTGGTCATTTCTTGTGTTCAATTTGCTTATCAGTTCATTTGGTTTCTGAGCCTCGCTTTCCAGTTGCAAGATTCTACCTTTTAAGCTGTTATTTTCTTGCCAGATCTCTTCCATTTTCCTCAAAATCTCAGATTTGAACTCTTCCATAGGTTGTGAGGAGTTTTCCTTATTTGGGGAGGGTCTGGATGGTTGTTTGTTCTCCTCCTCTGTTTGCTCGGTTGTCTGGATTTTCTCTGTGTAGAAGCTGTCGAGTGTTAAAGACTTCTTTTTTTTGTTATTATTCTTTCTCTTCTGAATTTCCTGTAACTGGTTAGCCATCATTAGCCCAGCAGCTTCTCAGGTTTATCCTCGCTCTCAGTGTCTGTCTGTGATCTATTGGCTCCTGAGGACTGAGTTCTAGTTTTTTCCAAGGTCAAGCCCCCTGGTGGATTCCCTTGCTTGAACCTCTGCAGGAGGTTTCTTTACAAGTCTCAGGGAGCTACTTCCACAGTCGTATACCCGTCTGCACTGGTTCCCCACTTAGGCTTTAGTTCCTGGTTGTGTTTGCCTCCACCCACGCCTCTGCTCAGCCGGCACCCACGCCTCTGCTCAGCCAGCACCCAAGCCTCTGCTCAGCCGGCACCCACGCCTCTGCTCAGCCGGCGCTCCGCTCCCAGCGTCCGCTCCCGCGCACGCGCGCTCAGATTTCGCGTGCGTTCTTGACTTAATGGGGTCCTAAGTCTTGCTGCTCTCAGGAACAGGTCCCGGAGCTGCTGATGACTCGATGGGTGCCCCAAACTTGCTCTATTTCTTTTTAGCTGGGTTCAGAGCTATAGGTGAGTGTGGAGGGGGTGGGGGTGGGGCGGTTGCTCAGCTCGCGCTTGAGTGAGAGCCCTTTTTAGCTTGGAAATGTCTCGATTCCACGTACCTTCCACGCTGTGCCCTGTTGTGGGGTTCCTCCGTTCGTCTGGACTTGTTTTTATGTCCCCTTGAGGAGTTTTGTGTGTTTCGGTCAGGAGAGGTTTAGAGCTGCTTCTTACTCTGCCGCCATCTTAACCCGGAAGTGTAGAGTGCTAACTTTTAATCAGTAAACTTGGGCAAGTTATTTGACTTTTTGGTACTAAATTACCTCATCTGTAAAAGGGAGATATAATCCTTATGTCCTTATCTCACACAAAAACAAAACAAAAAAAGTGATAAATAAACCCCAGGTGTAAGCAAAGAGCAAGTTTTAAGTAGACCAGCCCTCATAGAGTTGATATGAGAAACAGTATCTGAAAACTTCAACAGGTTATAACAATATGAGTTGGGATTTTGTGTCTATTGTGATTTCATCAACACAAGGTACTGTCAGTGAGGAAAATCCTTCTCTCAAAGCAGATTGGTATTAACTGTGCTAGCTCTATTTTTTTTTTAATTTCAAAAGTTCTATAAGAAATGATGAGCAGAGTAAATTCAGAAAAAGCTAGAAAGATCTGCATGAACTGATGCAGAGCTAAGTAAGCAGAACTGGGAGAACATTGTACACAGTAATAGCAATATTAAACACTGATAAACTATGAAAAAACTCAATTACTCTCAGCAATGCAATGATCTGGGACAGTCCTGAAAGATTTATGACAAGGTTATACTATCCACCTCCAGAGAAAGAACTGTTGGAGTCAGAAGGACTCGGATCAAAGCATACTATCTTTCACATCAGTGTATTTACAGTTTTATTGGGGCATTTTTGTTTTATATGAATGTGTTCTTCCAACAATTACCAAGATGGAAGTGTGTTTTACCTGATAATAAGAATGAAATTTGAAGAATAGTTTCAAAAATGACTTTCCAAAAGAAGCAGTGTCAGTGTGTGTCTGAGGCAAGACTTTCCACCCAAGTCTTTCTGTCTCTAAAACCAACTCTTTAACCATAACACTGTGCTGCCTCTTCAAGTAATAATAATAATAATAATAATATAATGATAATAATTATCATTATTATCATTATATTATTATTATTATCACCCAATATCATGAAATTGGAAGAAGGTTGTCTTATAAATTAAAGTAGTATTAATTAATGATTATTGAATTTTGCAGATCCTGGAAGGTTCTGGGTGGAGTCAGTCTCTGGCTGTTGCCTAAACAAAGAATGCTGAGTTTCTGGGATATAACTGGGCTTGTACAAAAGAATCAGAAGGGGTATGAGAGTAGAAATTCAACTCACCTGCAAGACTACTCACATTGACAACTCTTCCCTTTGATTTCCGGAGGAGGGGTATAAAGGCCTTGGTCACCTCCACAGCTCCAAAGAAATTCACATCCATGCACTGTCTGTAGATATTCATAGGAAGGAGCTCACCATCTCCCACAGTGCCTAAGATCCCAGCATTGTTCACAATAGCCCATAATCCTGAGGATAGAAAAAAGAGTTTGGGATAATATTAAACAGAATTCCAGACATGTCAAAGATAAACAAAATAAATGCTAGGTTCAAAACCAGAAGAGAAGACCCAGCTTTGAATGCTGGCTCTGCAACTTGTGTACTGTGTCATAAGATAAGAGATAGGAAGGAATTTAGAAGCCATTTATTCTGACCTACTCATTTTATAGATTAAGGAATTTAGGCCAAGAAAGACTAAGCATTCTAATCTAAGGTCACACAGGCAATTAATGGCTAACATTTAGATAGGGTTTAAATGTTTGCAAAGCACCTTTCATTTTAACTTGGTCTGAAGATAATAAATGACCTGTGCTAAACACTAGGGATACAAAGGAAAGACACATTTTAAAAAATTCCTTTCTTTCAAGGAGATTGCATTCTAATGAGGGAGATAAAAATTATATTTATATTTATATATGTGTATGTATGTATGTGTGTATGTATGTATATTCAAGACAAAATACGGAGTGCAGTAGAAAGCCTAAAGTCAGGAAGTCATCTTCCTGAGTTCAAATCTAGCCTCAAACACTAAATTTATGACCCTCTTTAAGTCACTTAACCCTCTTTGCCTCAGTTTCCTCTTTTGTAAAATGAGGTAGAGAAGGAAATGGAAAACCATTCCAGTATCTCTATTAAGAAAACCCCCAAATGGGGTCACTAAAAGTCTGACACAACTGAAAGGACTGAACACCAACAAAAACAAAGAGATGAAGATAAAGAGTAACTAGAAGAGAAGATACTAACTGGCCAGTGAGAAGGCCAGGAAAATTCTCCTGAAAAAGACAGTTTCCAAGCTAACTTTTGAAGGAACATAGGGGTTCCAAGAGGAAGTGAATTGTCCACCATGAAAAACCTCAAAAACACTAAAAATGAAAGATGGAATGTCATGTGAAAGGAAGCAAGCAGAGCAGTATGGCTAGACTGTCCAGAGTATGGAGGAAAATAAAACATTAAAATATTTGAAAAATAGGAAGGGACCAAGTTATGAAGAACTTTAAATAAGATACATAGGAGTTTATATTTGGTCTTAGAAGTAATAGAGAATTGGATTTTGCTGAGTATGAATTTTGTCATAATGTGGTAGGTAAACTGGAGTGGAGAAAAGACTTGAGGGAGACAGATCAATGAAAAGGCTATTGGGGCAGCTGGGTAGCTCAGTGGAGTGAGAGTCAGGCCTAGAGACAGGAGGTCCTAGGTTCAAACCCGGCCTCAGCCACTTCCCAGCTGTGTGACCCTGGGCAAGTCACTTGACCCCCATTGCCCACCCTTACCAATCTTCCACCTATGAGACAATACACCGAAGAACAAGGGTTTAAAAAAAATTAAAGAAAAAACAATTATAGAGTGCACAATATGTAACTAAAAGAATTCCCTTTAAAAAAAAAAAAAGGCTATTGCTGAAGACCAGGTGAAGTGATGAGGGCTTTACCTGGACAGGTAACTTTGTGAATATAAAAAAGCTAAAATAAGTGAGTGAAATTGAAGAGAAAGAAATGACAAGATGTGGAAAGTATTTGGATTTGTGAAATAAATGAGAGTGGGAAGATGAGAATTATAGTAGATCTCAAACCTGGGAAAATAGAAGGTTGATGAAAAGTTCAGAAGAGGTTTGAAAGGTTAAATTTGGGGGAGCAGGAGTTTGATCAAAAGCAAGGGCATGGTTTAATAAATGCAAAACACTTAGTTTATTATTAGGAAATACAGATAGAAAAAAGGAAGGAGGAAAGTGAAAGTAATCTTATAATAGATTATAACTATACCCAAGATCCCAATCCTAACTAAAATTTTCTAGAAAATCATACATCTATTTGCCTCAGAGGGCAGTATCTTTTGCTAGGCCAAACCCCTCACCTACTAGCACTACTCTATCTGATAATATAACCACTATCTCTCTATCTTATCTACCCAAGTTAATCAATAATTGATAATCAATAAGGCTATTAAGACCTTAATTCAGTTCTCTGTCTCCAACCAGAGAGATTGCTAGCCACACAACCTCTACCCAGGAGACCCAGAGACAAAAGCCCTTTCCAGTGGTTTGCAACTTACACACCACACTCAGCCACACCCTTCTAATTGTCACTAACTGCCAAGCGGCACAGCAGGGGGTCTCTAAGTGCCAAACTGCACAGCAGTGGGTCTCTTACTGAAACGGATTATTGCTCCTTTTCCTCTTAAATATAAAAAAGGAGACACTAATGAAAACTCTCTTAACATATCCCCCCTGAGATCCTTTGGGGAGACCTGTCTTCCCAGTGGATCTTTCAAATAAAACTATCCTATACTTTATATTATATACAGGGAGAAGTAAAGATAGAAAGTAAAAAACAAAACAATTCTTGCAACATGCAAGTCTCAAATAATATACAATTCCAAATATTTATAGTTATAGAAATTACAGTCACAAAATTCATACTATACTCTACATGAATAAAACCTATTCTTATTATACTTTACATAAGAACCTAAAGATATTTATTCAAATACACCTTACAATTACTATACACACAAAAATTTAAACAAGAAATAAAAAAGAACCTTACATACATATTGTATACCTCTAAAAACAAACAAGAACCTTATATGTAATATTAATATACATTTAATATTAGCCTTACATATGCAATTTATACACTTTATATACATACACCTAACATTATACATCTAATATATTCCCCCCTGAGGTGGATCTAGATCATTAGTTATAACACTTTACCATTTACTTATCATTTAGTTACTTTTAACTTTTTCCTATAAAAGTATATCATATCTATAACTTTTTTATAATCCTATAAAAGTTTTATTATTATAATTATTTCTACATAGAACTAATAAATTCCACAATACAATACATAACAAATAACATAATATAATATAAAAACATAACATAACATAAATTATACACTTACCCATTACATTCTATTTCAAACCTTTGTGTATGAGAAACTTTAATTTACCCACAAAGTTCAGTATCCTTAAAATAATATCCATTTGTAGTAGTCCTTGTAGTAATTCAGAGTTCTTGTAAATATTGTCCAATTGTCCATTTGTAGTCTTCTTGAATTTTAATGTCCTTAAAACCAGCGTCCATTTTTACCTGTAGTCTTGTCCTCAATACATGCAGCTAACATTTTCAATAACAGGTACCTTGAATGGACCTTCCTAGGCTGGTTGACTTGCTTCTGTTAGCTGAAAGTTCTTTTATAAACTGTATCACCTGTAAAACGTCTTTATATTTTACCTATAGTTCTTATATCATAAAATAAAACTCTGGAAATTAGTGTTAAATACCAACAAAAACAATTTTAACTTTTTTTACATTGTTTGGAGCAAAGAACCATGTCACAATGTGGTTCATTGCTATCTCAGGAGAAAGGACTGGGATAACTATTGAAATTATATTTGGGTTTGGAAAATCAAATGTTTCACTATCTAATTCCAGAGTCTTTTCTCCCCTGGCAAACCATTATAAAGGACCATGTGCACCCCTCTGAGATTCCTCTAATTGAGGAGGATTATATTTTGGCTATTACATGGATGTACCCCATTGTAGTTATACTGTAACAAGTCATTTACCTCAGTTTGGTTACCGTTTCTGCTAGTCCCATAATTTCCAAAATTACTATTTCAGAAATAGTTTCTGTTGTTATTATTATTTCTAGACTAGTTATTGTTTCTAGAATAGTTATTCCTAAAGTTCCCACCATTATTTCTAAAATTACTGAATGTTTGATTCCAGCATCTGCAATTTATCATCAGGTATTCACTTTTTCCACATAAATAGCACATTGGCTGCTAGTTTGTATATTCTCTTTGGGTTGTATATTCTCACACAGGAGTAATAGCTAACCCAAAATTTGTATCATCTTTTCTAAGCCTTTCATTTTTTCCCTTTAGTGTTTTTATCTTCTTTCTTAATGTATCCACTAAATCACTATCATTGGCATCTTTCCTTGCATGCCTATTATAAACATAAACTGTCACTCTCCTTCATTTATCAAGGTCCATATTCATCCAGTTAGGGCAACTGGTTTTAAAATAGTCCTTGACTACTTCACAACAGTTTGTTACAAACTGCCTTCTCAATTGTCTAATGTCTCTTTCTCTTTTTAAGTCAATTTCTATGTTTCTTCCAGTTCTATAACTTTGTCCATGAACTGTGAAGGATTTTCTCCTATTTCCCGCTTAAGCTTTTCCAACTTTGTCCATGTACCAGGTCTATCTGAACATTGTTTCATTGCATTAAGTATTGCCTCCCTAGCTCAACATAATATCTCATAGTCATGGGGATCGTTAAAGTCCCAATGAGGGTCAATCTCCAGCCAGAGAATTGCATCCTCCTCCTCATGGGTAAGCTTAATAATTTTATCCTTTTCCCCTTTAGTTAGTAACTCATATAGAATATATTCAAAATAAATCCAAGTTGGATCAAATTGCCTGCATATTATTTCAAGCTTTTTTATAACCACTATGGGATCCTCCTCAAAAGAGGGAATGCTGAGCTTAAATCCCTCCATATCCTGGGGGGTAAATAGTTTGTGGTGCCTAATAGTTACTAACTCGTTCTTCTTAGTTTTAAGAGTTGATACTTCTCTTAAAGGGATTAGTCTAGAGTTTTCATTTTCTTTCTTTTTGCTTTTAATTTTAGGTGCTTTGGTAGGAGAATTAGAAACAGTAGGTGAGGCAGGCTTAGTTAGTAGCCTGAGCAATAATTTCTTTTTGTTCAGAGATAGTTTCACTTTGTTCCATAATAGTTTTAGCCATTTAGGAGATACTATCTTCAAGTTGAGTAACTTTAGAGATAATTTCATTTTGTTGCTTTATAGGTTTAGTCATTTGAGAGATACTATCTTCAACTTTGGAGATAGTTTCATTTTGGTGGGCAATGATGTTAGCCAATTTAGAGATGCAATCCTCAAGATATGCAACTTTAGTCTCCATTAATCTGTCTTTCAGTTGTTTCTTTTTCTTAGTAAGGATTAAACTAAATACTTGATACAGAGAGTATCTTAGAAACAATTGTGACAGAACAAATACTTCCATAAACGGTGTTAACTGGAGATCATCCAAAACTGTGAGATGCAAAATCTCAGTGAAAGTCCCAAGTATTGGGAGTTCTCTGAAGTAATGAGGCACTACCTTCTTCACTATCTATACCATGATATTGAACACCATGGTTATACTTCTATCCTTTTCCTAATATTGGAAAGAACAGAAAATAAATAGATTAATCAAACTCTTAGCTGGATTGCCAGACTGTGAAGGGTTAAATGGGGTGGGGGCAGGAGTTTGTTCAAAAGCCAGTGTGCAGTTTGTTAAATGCAAAACACTTAGTTTATTATTAGGAAATGCAGATAGGAGATAGGAAGGAGGAAAGTGAAAGTAATCTTATAATAGATTATAACTATACCCAAGATCCCAATCCTGACTAAATTTTTCTAGAAAACCTTACATCTATCTACCTCAGAGGATAGGTTTAGACAGGGAAAAACATAATGCAAATTATTTTGAACATACAGAGTTTGAGAAGTCTATGAGACATCCTATTTGAAATAACTAATAGGGAGCCAGTAAGCTCAGAATAGAAACTAGACCTGGATAAATAGGTCTTCTGTTCAACACCAGTCAAAATAATAGGGCCCTTTAAAAGAGTGAAAAGTGATAGCAATGAGTCACGTGAATCAATGAGTCATATTGAGGAGGTGGATTTCTGTTATTAATAGGACAGGGCCTCCTACATGACTTAAGGAAGAAAAAAAAAAGAAAGATCCCAACAATGGTTCATGGATTTTGAATGGAGCTCTCTTTCTTGGTTTATACAAAAAAAGCTTGTGGGATCTCAACCAAGAATTAGCCCAACTAAGAAAAAAATGGAAAATAATGGAGTGTCCCTCAATTGGGGAATGGCTAAACAAATTGTGGTATATGATGGTTATGAAATACTATTGTGCTATAAGGATTGATGATCAGGAGGCTTTCTATATGAACTGGGAAAACCTTAATGAACTGATGCAGAGTGAAATGAGCAGAATCAGAACATTGTACACAGAAACTGAAACATTGCAGAAAAATCCAATGTAATGGATTTTGTTACTAGTAGCAATGCAAAAATCTAGGAGACTCTTGAAAGATTTATGGGAAAGAATGCTATCCACATTGAGAGAAAGAATTATGGTAGTAGAAATGTAAAAGCAAAACATATGACATCATTTATCACATGAATGTATGGGTATGTGATTTGAGATTTAGGCTTCTAAAAATTGCTCTGTAGCAAAAATGAATAATATGGAAATAGGTATCAAGTGATAACATTTATACAACCCAGTGAAATTGCTTGTTGGTTTTGGGAAGGGGGAGAGAAGGGGAGGAAGAAAATGAATCATGTAAACATGGAAAAATTTTAATTTTTTTTTAATTTTATAAAAGAATTAGCCCAACTAAATTGATAAGAGATGATCTACTGCTATGCTATTCCTATCAATGTTATATACCATTTTATCTCATCTTGTATGTCCAAGTAATTTGTGTAAGAGATAAGAGAGAATTAGGGAAATCAATAAAATAGATAAACCATTGGTTAATTTCATTTTTTTAAAAAAAAAGGAGAAAACCAAATTATGAATATCAAAAGTGAAAAGGGTGAATTTATAACCAAAAATTAAAGCTATTTTGAATTATTTTGTTCAGTTATATGCCAATAAATCTGCAAACTAAGTGAAATAGACAAATGCTTTTAAACTTACGATTAGCCCGATTAACAAAAGAAACAGAATATTTCAACAATCCTGTCTGAGAACAAGAAATTGAACAAGCCATTAATCAATTCCCTAAGAAAAATCTCCAGAGCCAAATGGATTCACAAGTGAATTCTACCAAACATTTAGAGAACAATTAACTCCAATGCTATATAAACTATTTGAGGAAATTGTTGAAGAATGAACCTAGTCAAATTCCTTTCATGACACTAATATGGTGCTAATACCTAAACCAGGAAGGGGTAAAAGAAACAGAAAGAAAACTATAGACCAATATTCCTGTTGAATACTGATGCAAAAATTTTAAATGAAATACATGCAAGGATATTACAGCAGTATTTCACAAGGATCATACACTATGACCAGGTGGATTTTCTGTCAGGAATGCTGAGACAGTTCAATACTGGGGAAACTATCAGCATAATTGACTATATCAATAATAAAACCAACAGAAACTATCCAAGTATCTCAATAGATGCAGAAAAAGCTTTTGACAAAATAGAATACTCATTCCTATTAAAAACACTAGAGAACATTGGCATAAATGGAACATTCCATAAAATGATGAATAGCATCTATTAAAACCATCAGAAAATCTTATCTTGAATGAGGTAAGCTAGAATCCTCAATGAGATCAAGAGTGAGGCAAGGATATGCATTATCATCACTACTATCCAATAATGTGCTAGAAATGCAAGATATAGCAATAAGAGAAGAAGAAGAAATTGAAAGAATTATAATACACAATAAGGAAATAAAATTATCTCTCTGCAGATAATTTTATAGTGTGTGTAGACATATCCTAGAGAATCAACAAAACAACCTAATTGAACAAGCAAAGTTGCAAGAAATAAAATAAACTCACATAAACCATTAGCATTTCTTTATAATACCAATAAAGTACAACAACATCAGATTGGGAAATTCCATTTAAAATAACTATAGACAATAAAAAAACCTGGGACTCTACCTGCCAAAACAAACCCAAGAGCTATATGAATAAAACTACAAAACACTTGTATTCATAGTCACATAGATAAAGTCAGATCTAAACAATTGGAAAAAAAACATTAATTGCTCATGGGTAAGCCATAAAAATGACCATTCTATCTAAGTTAATTAAATTAACTATTCAGTGCCATACCAATTAAACTATCCAGAAATTATTTCATGGAGCTAGAAAAATAATAATAAAATTCACTTAGAAGAATCAAATTCCAAGAATGTTAAAGGAATTGATGAAAAAAATATGAAGGAAAGTAGCATAGCTGTACTGGATCTCAAACTATATTATAAAGAGGCAACCATCAAACCAGTCAGGTACTGGCAAAGAAACAGAGTAATGGATCACAGATTAGGCACTCAACACACAATAGAAAATGACCACAGTAACTTGGTGCTTGAAAAACTCAAAGATTCAAGCTTTTGGAAGAATTTACTATTTAACAAAAAACTTCTGGGAAAACTAGAAAACATTTTGGCAGAAATTAGGCATAAACCAACATCTCATGCCATGTACCAAGATAAAGTCAAAATGGATACTTGATTTAAAAATAAAAGGTAATACCACAAATAAATTAGGAGAGCACAAAATAGTTTACCTGTTAAATCTATGAATGAAGGAAGAATGATGCAAACTAGAACATGATGAGATATAAAATAATTTTGACTATATTAAATTAAAAAGGTTTTGCACAAACAAAAACAATTTTAAAAGATTAGAAAGGAAACAAAGTGGGGGGAATTTTGATTACAAAGGTCCCTTACAAGGGCCTCATTTTGCAAATATTTAGAGAACTGAGTCAAATTTATAAGAATACAAATTATTCTTCATAATCAAAGGATATGGGCAGGCAGTTCTCAGATGAAGAAATTAAAGCAATCTTTAGTCATGAAAAAATATTCTAAAACACTACCAACTAGACAAATGAAAATTAAAACAACTTCTAGGTATCATTTCTGTAAAAGTGAAATTTGGGAAATGTATCAAACTACATTTCCCGTGATCCAACGTGGTCCAACTGGTTTCCGTTTCTGGGTTTTTGGGGCATGGGGAGGCCTACGTCTTGACTCAGGGAAGAGTTTATAATCTCCTGGGTTAGGAGGGAGCTCTCTCTCTTGGCCAGCAGACTCGAGACAGGAAACAGGAGACAGTAATGGCGAGGGTGGCAGCTTTTAATTCTTACAAGCGCGTGGTCTAATGACTATCTATCAGCATGGCTTTAATTAAATTACTAATTTATATTATTATAGCAGCCTTTATCATTTTTCATATTAACAATTTGGCGAACCACATGGGAGTAATTCGAACTTTCAATTTTCTGGATAGTCTAAGAGGAAAAAGCCATGCGGCTTTGGGACCCCGAGTCTTAGAAGCAATTTTTTTCCTTGCCCAGTCCTCTCCCGATTTTCCCCAGCCTAGAGGCTGTTTTACGGGGAAGAGAGACAATGGTTTTAATTGCCACTTGGCTGCGAATTATTTTGCTCAATGCCCCGGGCCTAGTGGCCCTTGCTGGCACTGATGGACTGCTGGTGTCCAGCCAGTTTCATCTCGCAGCTGATCTCCTGACTCCTGACTTGATCTCCATTCCTGCCGTGCCGAAAGCCTGCAAGCCTCCAAGTGCCTGTGATCTCCGATCCTGACTCGCTGGTGCTGCTGGAGTCCAGAACCCCGAGCTCCAACAGCTCACCCAGTCCTGACTTGCTGAGATCTCGACCTCCAGAGACTGCTTCAGCTCCTCCGCAAACAATTTGGGTAGTATTCCCCTTTCTCTCTACTTTCTTATAGGAGACATCCTAGCCTTCCACGTGTTTCTCAAAAGACCTAATTTAGCCACCCACACAAGCTCTACACGTGGGATTTTCTACAAAACTTTTTCTCTAGCCCGAGCCCAACGACCTGACCCCACGTGGACCTAGCGTTTACCCTTAATGGGGCTGAATGGCCTATTCAGACTTGCTTGTGATTAAAAACTGAACTCAGGGGAAGAAATTTCACCCCATACCTGCTCAGAACTTTGAGCAAAGACTGATTATAAAAAAAAAACTTTCAGAACTGAATGACTTTTAAAGAGACTGTATCTTACTGTATTTTGTTAATTAGGTTTGTAAATTAATCTTGCTTATTTCGTTGATTTTCCTGTTGCACTGAATCATTTTACGCTAATGAAGTTTCTGCTTATGATGTTATTATATTTCCTAATTTACTTAAAGCTTACTGTATCAGAAACAATGTGGTTATATGTACCACCTATGAACATCTTATAGAGCACATGTCTTTTAAAATTTATTCTGTCTTGGTAATTGCAAAGAACCTTGAAAGTTTTCCATGCTTTGAATATTACCTTGTAATTTTACAAGAGGTGTTTTTTAACTTTTACTTTAAATCCTTAAGAATTGTTGTCTTAAAGGATAAAGCTTTTATATATTTTATTATAAGAGGCATTATTGCCTGGAATGGGTAGATGCATTCCTACCCAGGATTTTTTTTAAATACAGAGAGTCTAGGAGCTCCTGTATATTCTTATCTGAGGATAATTTAGACCAGAAGGTTTCTTTTTAAATATCAGATTTTGCTATGGAAGCAATAACAGAATTTGTTGAGAAACTCTTAGCCAAGATTTAAAGTTGTAACAAGTAAATGATTTTAAACATCATTGTTTTAAAATGTGCTATTGGAAATAACGGTACTCTATTTGAATGTGCATTCTGAATCTGCTATTTTGTAAAACCCACTTTCTCTCACAGAAAATCTCATTTTTGGGTAACATAACCCTTCTAGTTCTAAGCTTATATATATATATTTTTTTTTTTGATTTTTTAAAACTTTTTTAATGAGAGCAATTGATTTTTCCCTTTTATCATCTTGTACTGGAAGTACATATATAACCATTATTTATCCTTTTTCTGATTCTACAGCAAATACCTGAGCCTATAGGACTGTGATTTAAATGCCTCTCTGATTCCAGAAGGGAATATGAAAGCCATTTATAGTGCTAAAGAAAGCACATGGTCAGAGACTTTACTGACAAAAATCTGCATAATTGCAGCAGTTCTATGCCAATACTTTAGGGCTTGGAAATTGGGGTTTGAGTCCTGGAGTCCCAGTCTTTTCTAAAACTTTAGAGGACATGGGTCCCCTCGACTTAGATTCCTAGAAAGCACCTAAGATTGGTTATTTATTTGGCTCAGTTCCCTAAAAAGCTGATGATAAAGTCAGATCAGAGAGAGACATTTTCCTTAAGTCCTGGCCCTGAATGGGTAATTGCAATCTGCTGAATTCACTTTAATTAGGCCTTCATTTAAAGGTCTAAGTTTATTTTCCCTACATTTTTTTGCACATTTTACATTTCATTCACAAGTTAATTTTTTCTTCTTTTTTCTTGAATTTTTATTCTTTGTACTTTGCCATACTTAGCTGACCTGAGGTACCTTTTTTTTTAGAAAAAAGGTGTGTTTAAGATTTACCTCACGGGGATATCTATTAAGTTTTTTAAAATTCAATGATGTAAAAATATATGTATATTTAACTCTTTTAGGAGTAATTTCACAGGGAATTGTATAAATCTTAGAAGAAAATGTCTGTTTTGTAATCTATAATGTAAAGTTTAAATTCTTTTGAGAATAATTTCAGGATAAGGATCTTACCATCTCCCCAAAATCCAGACGATGAACTTGTTTTGGTGAAGACACTATGAAGATGTCTGAAAAGCCTTCACTGTACCATGAAGACCAAACTTTAAACTTTGGGGTGCAGTTGATTGAACTATGGGGAGTTGAAATTGAGTATGTATTGTTTTAATTGTACACTGTTATACCAAAGGGGACTGCCCCCAAATTGGTTTTTTGTCAATGCGGATAATTTTAACCATTTGTTCATCTATTTCTTTTATCCCCAAATTCCTGAAAATTTTAGAAGTTGTTTATTTTTACAGGTCCAGTGAAGAAAAAAGGACTAACCTTTTTTTTTGCCGGACCTCACAGTGAATTGTAAAAGTGAAATTTGGGAAATGTATCAAACTACATTTCCCGTGATCCAACGTGGTCCTACTGGTTTCCGTTTCCAGGTTTTTGGGTGTGGGGAGGCCTATGTCTTGACTCAGGGAAGAGTTTATAATCTCCTGGGTTAGGAGGGAGCTCTCTCTCTTGGCCAGCAGACTCGAGACAGGAAACAGGAGACAGTAATGGCGAGGGCGGCAGTTTTGAATTCTTACAAGCGCGTGGTCTAGTGACTATCTATCAGCATGGCTTTAATTAAATTACCAATATATATATATATATATATATATATTTATACCAGCATTTATTATTTTTAATATTTATACTTCCCACCTATCAGGCTGGCTAATATGTCAAAAAATGAAAATGATAAATGTTGGAGGTGATGTGGAAAAATTGAAACACTAATTCACTGTTGGTGGAGCTGTAAACTGATACCATCATTCAGGAGAACAAGTTGGAACCATTTCCAAAGGGTCATAACTCTGCATACCCTTTTACCCAGCAATACCACTTCTTGGTCTATATAACAAAGAGACCAAAGGCAGGACCTACTTGCACCAAAATATTTATAGTAGCTCTTTGTGTGGTGACAAAGAATTGGAAACTGAAGGGACATTCATCAATCAGGGGATGGCTGAACAAGTTGTAGTATATGTTTGTAATGGAATATTAATGTGCCATAGGAAATAACAGGACAATCACAAAAGATCTATATGAAGTGATGCAAAGTGAAATGAGCAGAACCAAGAAAACACTGTATACAGGAACAGCAATGGTGTATGATGACTTAAACTATCATCAGCAATGCAAAGTTCCATAATAATTCCAAGGAATTCATGATGAAAAAGGCTCTCTACCACTAAAAAGGCAATTTGTGGAGTCTGAATGCAGATTGGAGCATTCCATTTTTCACTTTATTTCCTTTAGGTTTTTTCTTATATAAGCAATTTGTGTCTTTCGCAACATAATGAATGTGGAAATATGTATTGCATGATAGCACATGTAAAACCCATATCATATTATCTGTAATCTCAGGGAGGGAGAAGTGTCAGCCAGGAGGGAGAGAACATGAATTGCAAAATGTCAGAAATTGATTACTAAAAATTATACTTAAATGTAATTGAGGGAAATATAAATAATTTTTTTAAAGATTGATTTAGAATAGAATGCCAAAGACAAGGCATTTTAATTTCAGCAAGACACTGACAAAGGCCTTCATGACAGCTTTGTGGATAAGCTTAGAAATTGTGTTGAGGATAGCTGAAAGTACTAGAAAGATTTACAGTGGGTTGAATGAGTATACTACCCCCTAAAATTTTTTTGATTAGTGGTTGCTGTTAACCTGGAAAGTTGTCTCTAATGTTAGGTTAAAGATACACTTTCAGTCATGTCTTTTCCCATGTTGTTGTTTTTACCAAGTTTGAAGACATGGATGACAGCTTCTCAAACTTATGAGATTTTTTGAGGATGCAAAATAAAAATAATTACAAATATGATAGATGATGGAATGAACATTTAAAAATATTTTAACAGCCTGGAACAATGGGCCAATGAGCAAGATGAAACTTGATAAAAAATATAAACTTCTATACTTAGTTTCAAAAATATAAAATACAAAGGTGGAGAAAGGGGGGGGTAAAACCATTTTGATTTGAGAAAAAATTAGTAAATTTGGCTGTAATCTCAATTGTTGTTGCTCATCCTTCATTTTCAAAAGTGGGATGATGTCTTGACTTACATGTTAATTGGAGTTAAGTGAGGCAGAGTTGCACAGTCATCAGCCTCACTCTCTCTTCTTAAAGTCCATTGTAAGACAGTGGCATGAGGAGATATGGCCTGGGATGTATTAGATGATCTGGGCATCTTCAATGTCTGAACAAGCTCTAAGCTTTCCACTGGGGAAGGCTTCACATGCTTGGGATAGACATCTCCTAATTCACTAATGGATTGGAAACCTGTCAGATATGATCGATCAGGTTTAATTCATCTACAGAGATGGTTTTACCAGGATGTGGCCCCTGCTCATGCTAGATTTTTGGAGCCACAAGTGAGATTTGAGTCAAAGGTGGATAAGCTACCCTGAAAGGGGCTTGGCAAGCCCTCACACCAGAAGTGCTAGTTCTCCTGGAATGCTCCATAAACCCCCAAATTAAATATGAGTAATGAAAGATGTGTTGTTAACTAAAAAAGAAAATGTGATAATAATTTTCATTAATGGCATCATAATGTACAGAACCAGCAAAAGTCCTCTACCATGTTGAATACTGTCAATCCTCAGTAGAAGATTTAGAGCAGTGGTTCCCAAACTTTTTTGGCCTACTGCCCCCTTTCTAGAAAAAATATTACTTAGCCCCCTGGAAATTAATTTTTTTTAAATTTTAATAGCAATTAATAGGAAAGATAAATGCAACTGTGGCCATCACTGCCCCTCTGGATCACTGAAGCACCCACCAGAGGGTGGTAGCGCCCACTTTGGGAATCACTGATTTAGAGAAAGACATGGAAAATATTCCAAAGATGGAGATAACATGGATTAATCATGACTTGCAACCAGTGGATGAAGTAGCCTTACTGATGAGATCAGAGATCTATTTAAAAGATCACAGAGTCTTACATTTAAAGTAGGAAGGGGTCCCAGAGGCCAACTAGACCAAACACTTCCTTCTACTAATTCCCTCTACTAATGCAGCTCTGTACCTGTTCTGCATTTTATGGTTTGAGAGACTATAGCCTGGAGTGCTGTGAGATGAAATAACTTGCTCAGAGTCACAGAACTGGTGCCAGGTCAGTTATCTATATACTACTCCACACTGCCTGTTAAGGAAGGAATACAATCCCAATATTTTCCACTGTCTAACAGGAGAATTGGGCTGTCTTGATGAGTACTCCTTCACAAGGAGGTACTGAAGCAGAGATAATGGCCACTTTATAGAAATACAGTGGAGTGAATTCTTGTATTAGGTGGAAAATTAAGCCAGATGATCTCTTTCAATGCTAGGATTCTAAAGATTCTGTAACTAGTTGTATATTTACTTTTTGTTGCCAGGAAATGAGGCCTCCCTGCCCAAATTGCAAAATATTAAAAGGAGCGTGAGAAGAGTAGAGAGCGATATGACTGAAACAAGAGAGTTTTTTTTTCTTTTTTTGTACTTGCTTTTTGGCAAGTACTCTGACTACAACTTGAGGCATGAAATCCTTCATTTTAAAGAAGATAGTTCAAGTGATACAAGTTATTAAACTGATGACTCAGTTTCACTCCAAACTGCTTCCTATTTATGGTCTATCATGTCATGTGTAATCAGAAGGACATGCATCTTCCCTAGAACAAAAACAAGGTCCTAATACCTGTTTGTTGCACTTTTTCTGCAACTTGAGCTTGAACTTCTCTGATCTGGGCTGGTTTGGTTATATCCATTTGGAAAACTGACGTTCTCTTGGAGCAGGTTTTCTTCAATGCTTCTGCTCCAGGTCCTTTCTCATTCAGAACACCAACAAATACAGTGAATCCCAACTCATCTAGGTACTTTGACAGGGCATGGCCAATTCCAGAATCTCCACCTGAAAACAACCAAACAATTCATCAGGTGAAGACTACCACCAAAATAAGCCCAATGTTGAGGTTTACCTTCCCCCAAATCCTCTCTAGTAGTAGCTCTTGGATAAGAAAGTGTTATCTTAAACTTTGACAGTGGATAAGTTGGAGTTAGCTTAAGTTATTATTGTTTTGGGTGATAGTTCAAAGAGATGATCTCTCAGCAGGTCCCTTCTAGCTCTAAATTCTGTGATCCTACTATTTATTAAGTCTCCTTTCTCCCCTCTCTCCTTGATAGAGGAGGAGAGTGTGTTGTCTATCATTTATATAGAAAGGTGTGATCAAACTAAAAAATTCCACCAACGACTAGGACATTTCATGATTGACTCAAAGGAGTCTAGGATTGAAGCATATATGAATGAATTATATTTGGCACCTGGCTGATTTTCTTGAAAGAAAGAAGTCATTTTCATTTGGGGATCATTAGGGGAAGAGTTCATGACTAAACACTAAAGTTCATGACTAAAAAGTGATAGAGTCATACAAGCTTACAATGGACAAATATGAATATTTAAATTTTCTTTCTGGATGAATATAATGTAATAAAAATTAGAAGGAAAATATAATTGTGGGAAAATCATTACAACAGGTTTTTCTGATAAAAGTCTCAGTTCCAAGATATAAAAAGAACTGATTCAAATTTATATGACAAAGAGCTGGGAGTAAGGAAGACAATTTGGATCACATAACTTCAGAAAACTTATGTGATAAATTTTTATTACATGTAATTTGTAAATAAATTAAATATATATGATGAACCATTTTTCCAGTAAGTATAGATGATCAAAGGATGTGAATAGTTTTGAAAAAAAAAGAATTCAGCCTATCAAGAATCATATGGAAAAATGTGTTAAACTACTAATAATTAAAGAAATACACATTGCCTGGCAAAGACAACAAAAGCAGAAAATGACCAATGTTAGAAAGACTATGGCAAAACATAGTTACTACTGCGCTGTTGGTGGAGCTATTAATTGGTACAGAAATCCTGGAAAGAAATTTAGAATGATGTCCAGACTATAAACCAAACTGTTTATATTCTCGAGCACATCTATGCCACAATGAGACCTTTATCAATCTGACTACTTCCCATTTTCCTATGGCAGATCTTCACCCAGGTAATGTTCACTAAGCCTGGGTATCCCTCAAGGCTCTATTCTTGATTCTCTTCTCTTCTCCTTCTGTACTATTTTGCTTGGTGATTGATTTCATCAGTTCCCATAGATGCATTTGTCATCTCTATGCTGATGATTCTCAGATTTATTTATTAAACACTGGCTACTCTCCTAACCATCATTCATTCTACAGTTCCAATTGCCTATTAGACACCTGGAATTGAATGACCTGCAGACATCTGAAACTTACCTTGTCCCAAACTGAACTCATTATCAATTCCCTCAAAGCTCTTCCTTCTTGAAAATTTTCTGGTAGTGTCAATGGAACCACCCTTCTAATCACCCAGGCTCACAGCCTAAGTATCATCTTCAATTCTCTACTCTTACTCATCCCCCATATCTAATTAGTTTCCAAGTCCTGTGGATTCTACAAGTTTATTCACTGAGTTACTTCTTCCAGCTTCTGAAACTATGCTTTTCTCAGTGTCTCTTGTATACTTCCTCTTCTCTCCTCTGATACTGCCACTACTCGAACATCAGCCTTTGTCACCAGCGTCTGAACTATAGGTGAAACACCTTTCCTCAAAATTATCCACATTACATGGTTGATCTGTCTGTTTTAAGGTCCTCCCCACACCAATCACTCCATTCAGCTATCAAAGTGATCTTCATAAATTATATGTCTGATCATGTTATCCCCTTAAACAAAAACACCACTGATTCCCTATTGTCTCGAATATCAATTATAAAATTCTGCTTGACTTTTAAAGCCATTCATAACCTGTCCCTCTCTTACCTGTCCAGTTTTCTTACACCTTACTCCAAGCATGTACTCTGAAATATGACACTGACCTCCTTACTGTTCCGTACACAGATGTTCCTTCTTCAGACTCCAGACATTTCCACTGGCTATCCCCCATTTCTAGAATATTGTCCTTCTCACTTTCCTGGCTTCCTTCAGGCCTACCTGTACCTTCCCTCTATGAATTATCCACAGTTTTCCTTTCTATCTCTCATTTGTATAAAATTATAAACATATTATGTTACCCTTGAGACTTTAAGATCTTTGAAAGCAAGGACTGATTTGTAAATATTCTTTCCTTTGTTTTGTTTCTGTGTTGTTGCTTGGGGTTTGCCTTTCTTTATATTCCCAGCATTCAGCATAGTGATTGACACATAGTAGGTGCCTCATCAATACTTGTTGATTTGACCTCAGCAAAATCAAAGAAAGAGGAAAAGTGTCCATATATAAAAAAAAATGTATAGTCACTCTTTTTTTGTGGTAGCCCAGAACTGAAAACTAAGGAGGAATTTTCCTATTGGAGAATGACTAAACAAATTGTGGAATTTGCATATGATGGAATATTACTGTGCCATAAGAAAGGATGAAGTATATAATTTCAGAAGAAATTATGAAGAATTTTATGAACTGTTGCAGTGTGAAGTAAGTAGAACCAGGAGAACTATTTAGATGATAATAACATTATAGAGGAAAAACAACTTTGAAAAACATTATAACTGATCAACCAAATAATAACCCATACATCCAAAAGAACAAAACTTAAACACGCCATTTGCCTTCTAACAGTGAGAGATGATAACCTTAAAATTCATTGAGAGAGACTTGCATTTTTGTGTATGGCCAATGTGGTATATATTATGTAGGTATTTGTCGAGGGCTCTATTTTTCAAGTTTGTCCTAGTTATTTAATTGGCTCAATTAAGGGAGAGGTAGAGGGAAAGATAGGTTATAAAAATGCATTACATGGAAAATAAAAATAATAAGCTACTATTCAAAAAAACAAAAATTGGGATCACTACAAGGCTCTGAGGGGTAGAATCAATAATCATGGCTTATCTAATATGCTTAGTGAGCTCAAAATTCACCTTGTCTGGGATAAGTTACTTGTCACATATATTTCTAATTATTTTTACCTTTTATATATTTGATTTAAATATGATGCTCATATTATATATTTATATTAAATAAATTTCTAAATTTATTTTCTCTTTTCCAAATATTTTTATTCAAAAGACAATCTAAGACTTAGTCCCATATTTGCAGAGGAGAAGAAAGGGAAACCAGGTACTAATGCCTGGGTATTCAGGTAGGTATCAGTTGCAGAAGAAACATGTCATTACAGGTAATTAGATAGTTTGAAAAAGATTGGCTGAATCCAGAGATCTTAATAGTTTTGGAACTTAGAAGATCAAAAGACTCAGGGATCTCAAGTTTAGAATTAGAGGCACAATTGGATGGGTAATAGATGTGTGGAGGAGCAGAGGCATAGGCATAGGCACAAGGAGATTTACTAAACTTAATAGAAGGAAAAGGATATTCAGAGCAAGAAAATGATGTCAAAATGGAAATGCAAAGTTGATCCAATAAAGTATAGTTTCTCTGCTTCTGTGTTGCCCATGTTGTTCCACTGGTCAAACCTCAGGGTATTTCTAGAGCTCCATGTGGTCTTTTCTGTATTTAGATGACCAAGAAGCCCAACTGTAATGGGAAGAGTACTAGCTCTAGAATCTGAAGAGTTTGATTAAAAAATCTTACTTTAGCAGTTTGTGTAAGGGATATTGGGTGAGTTGTTAAATAAATAAATAAAGGATTTAGACTCTATGGTTATTGGGGTCTCTTCTAGCTCTAAATCACTGTATTGTCCATAATCATAGATTTTGAGCTGGAAGGGAG
Organism: Gracilinanus agilis; assembly: GCF_016433145.1. NCBI lineage: Eukaryota > Metazoa > Chordata > Mammalia > Didelphimorphia > Didelphidae > Gracilinanus > Gracilinanus agilis. The sequence goes on from NC_058131.1 coordinate 217,271,019, forward strand.
TTTAAGGGTTCATCTAGTCCAACTCCTTCACTTTACCTTTGGATCTGTCCTGACAAAGAATGTCCCCAACAGACCTTCATGCAAAGATGTTAAATACCTAGTAGTACCATCATGGATAACCAGATATGGTAGAGGAAATATCTACTAACATCACTCTGATATGCAGGTGAGGCTCCTCTTTCCTTTAAAAGAATTGCTTGTCAGCTCCATGAGTGGGAACAGAAGAGGGGAGGGAGAGAACATGAATCATGTAACCATGGAAAAATATCTTTAAATAAATTAAAATAAAAAACTATTTAAAAAATAAAATAAAAGGTATTTAAATTTTCACTGAGATTTGGATGGCTCAGAAGACTAAGGCTCTGGTTGTTGATGTGATTTCTTGGTCACTCAAAGTGGAGCAGGGGCATGGGTGGGAGGGATGGAGAAAGGAGAAACCATGAGGAACTTTAGGAAGGTTCTGAAGCTTGACCAGTGAACCACCATAGGCAACACAGAAGTAGAGATCCTTTGCTCAATTGAATCAATAGTATATTCCCAATCAAATATCCTCTCTTCACTCTCAGTGTCCTTCCTTTGCTATCACTAGGCAAGTCTCCTTTTGTTAACTGGGAGATGTACCACCAGGGTTTCAATTTTGTTCCAATCTAATATACCAGCCTGATGTCGTCATCCTTGGCTTGTTATACTGGCTGTGCTCAGATCATCACTGCCTTCCAGGCTTAATGTGGGTGTTGGGGAGAGGCTGTCACTGAGAGGGAGAAAGTCATAACACAGGCCAGGGAGTCAATGGGAAGTTCAATGAAATTAAAAACAAAGGCTGAGCTTCTGAGTCATTCTTAGAAGTGGGTTGGTCACCCATGTGGCAAGGAAAGGACTTCCACAGCAAATCCAGGAACATTTTCCTCTTTCCTTTTTAGCAGTAACCTCCTTTCCACCTCATTAGGTTTGATTGAGGATGAAGTCTTATTTTATTTACTGGGTGTAACTTTACTTCTTCCCATAGTATTTCTAGGCATTCAGCATTTTCCCCCTCATGAATTCTTAAACAGAGACCAAAATGCAGGAGGCATTTCATCCCTTTGACTCAGCTTAGGAGTGCTCATGGGAGCAATGAACAATGAAGCAATGAGAATCAAGTCCTGCCCATCCTGACTCAGAGCTCTTTCAGCACCATGGGGAATACCCTAACTAAGAAACTCAACCTTCACCTTAAAAACAAGCACTAAAGTGGTGATGAGAAGAACCAAAATGAACTTGAACTTTGGTCAACCTTCAAAACAAGTTCAAGGTGCAAATGGGGGAAAGGGAATAAACATTTATTAAGTACCTGTTATGTGCCAGGCACTATGCTAAGCACTTCTACAAATTACATCATTTGATTCTTATAACTACATGAGGTAGATACTATTCTGATCCTAATTTTACAGTTGAGAAACTGAAGCAGATAGAGGTTAAGTAATTTTCCCAAGGTTACACAGCTAGTAAGTGTCAAAGGTCATATTTGAACTTGGGTCTTTCTGATTCCAAGTCTAGCACTTTATCCATTGTCCATCTGCCTCAAGATGAGGGAGAAATAATTACAGAGCATTACATGAAAGTATAATAAGCTTTGCAAACTTAAAGGACTTTATAAATGATTCTTGTTCTTGTTGTTGTTGTTGTTGTTGTTGTAATAGATGTTGAGTGGATAGAATGTTGGGTGTGGAGTCAGGAAGACCCAAATTCAAATTGTGTCTCAGACACTCGCTAGCTTCGTGATTCTGGACAAGTCACTTAACCCTGGCCTCAGTTTCCTCATCTATAAAACTGAGGTGATAATAACACTTAATTCACAGGGTTGTTGTGAGAATCAAATGAGATAACATATAAAACACTTTTAAAATCTTAAAGTGCCATAAAAGAGCTAGTTATTCTTTTTTTTAAACCCTTAACTTCTGTTTTGGTTCCTAGGTGGAAGAGTGGTAAGAGTGGGCAATGGGGGTCAAGTGACTTGCCCAGGGTCACACAGCTGGGAAGTGTCTGAGGCCGAATTTGAACCTAGGACCTCCCGTCTCTAGGCCTGACTCTCAATCCACTGAGCTACCCAGCTACCCCCACTAGTTATTCTTAATAAAGAAGACACTTGAATCCAAATCTATTCTCTAAGGACAGAAAATACTTTTCATCAACAACCCAGCAAGTAGCATTTGAACATGGGATCATCAGGTCTTGGGGGAAAAAATTAGAATCATTTGCATTTGTTCAGAAAAAAAGGGTGGTCAGCACCCTCTCCTCTCTCTCTAATCCCCTATTCTATAGAAAAAGCTCCTTCCTAGCTTTAGTGCCAAGCAACATCTGGCTAGATGGCATACTCTGAATGAGAAAAGTAGGAAGCTTATCCCTGCCCTTGCAGTCTTCTTTTTGTCTCCTCTAGCAGCAATATCAGGAAGTTCACTCATTTTGTTACAAGTTTTTTTCAGGATGGTCATGCCCCCTTTTAACTTATCCAAATCCTGATAATCTCTTGAAGCCCAGATAAGTTCTCTCTCTACTTTGAAGCCTTCACTTGCCATTCAAAGGCATTCTGTCTTTTCCCACCTCTGGACACCTGTAGTATTAAACTGTTTGGTGTCTGATCCCAACCCACTCTGTGGTGTTTCTTGGGTGCTCTTTTCTCAATTATGCTCAAAGATTCTATAGGACAAGGACTGAGTTATTGTGTTTTGCCCTGATATTTTCTAACACATTTTTATGTCTAGGTTGGGGGAGTGATGGAGAAGGGATTTTTTTTGCTTCCCCTTGGCAAGCAACTCCTCTTTAAACTGAGAAACGGAGAGTGAGAAAATCAGTAACTGAGAAAACTATGTCAATTCTGATACCAGAACTTTAAGAATAGGCTTAGGGATAAGTTTTGACACCAACATCAACTAAATGAGAGAGAAGAATCGAAGGTCTCTCTTTAAGGCTCTGTATAGTGAAAAAAGGGAAAGGGTTAAGAATGATCATTTTTAGGAAGAAAAATACCTAATAATATCTGTTCTTTGCCTCAAATGCTTTTAAGTTTAAGTTCACATGTTCTAATAAGGAAATTGATATTTTATATATGTTTGTTATTAAGTCATCTTTGTGTCCAACTCTTTGTGACCCCATTTGTTTTTTTCTTGGCAGAGATATTGGCATGGTTTACCATTTCCTTCTCCAGCTCATTTTACAGATGAAGGAAGTGAACCAAATAGGGTTATGTGCCTTTCCCAGGGTTACATAGCTAGTAAGTGTCTGAAGCCAGATTTGAATTCAGAAAGATGGGTCTTTCTGACTCAAGGCCCAGCACTCTAACCACAGTGCATCCTAGTTGCCTAAATATATGTTGAAAACCTCCTTCACTCCAGAATCACTTTACTATTTGGATTCAATCTGAAGGTTTATATTGACCCCAAATCCCATCTGCTGCATTCTCTATCAGATGATCAGGTAATGCCATAAATGGTTTCAATAGAACAGAAAAAGCATTTCATTTGAACAGAAAAGCAAAGTAAATAGCAAAACACATCCATTTATAGAATAATTCCCAAGTCTTCTCCCTTCCATCACTATACAGATGCATGCTTGCCATCTCCCACAGATTCCTGTGCTGGAACTCTAGGAAACTCCCTGAAATAAGGACGTGTATTCTATGTTGACCACAATACTTCCAGGGACTGAGTTGTTATGGTTCCATCATTAAGAAGCCAGTTATATTTAACCACTTCTCTGCTCTCCCCTCTCTTGGCTTCTTCTAACTGGCCTGGAAGTTGTCTCCCACCAGCACTCATCCACCTCCTCATGTATCATCTCCTGGTACTCTTCCCTTATATTCTGTATCCACAGCAATCATTCATTGCTCCTCCACTGAGTTGCTACAGCCAACTTCTGAAGTGGTCATCATCACATCTCTATACATCTTCTCTATTCTGGTAGGACCATAACCATGGCACAGACCCTTATCACCTTACTTTTGGACTACTGCACGAGCCTTCTGGAGATGGTCTCCCTGTCTCATGTATCTCCATTCCAGTCCATCCTCCATTCAGTTCTAAAAGTAAAGCTCAGGTCTATGTCACTTCCTGACCCAGTATCCTCCTGTGCCTCTTTATTATCTCCAGGTTCAAATATTAAATCCTTTCTTTGGCATTTTTTAAGTCTTTTAAAATCCAGCCCCCTCCTACCTCTCTAGTCTCCTTACATTTTACTCCCATCATGTGCTTTGTTGGATGATGGACTCCTAGTTATTACTAGCACAAGAAACTCTACCTTTAAACTCTATGCATTTTCATTTGATTGTCCCCTATTGCTATAATTCTCTCCATCTCCACTCTGTCTCCTGGTTTCATTCAAATCCCAGCTAAATCCCCACTTTCTTCAAAAAGGACTCAGTCTCCCTTAAACATTAAATTATCTTCAATTTATTCTCGTATATTTTTTGTCAGCTCCAGGCCTTCCTAGTCCTTAGCACAGTGCCTGACAGTGAGCCCTAATAAATACTTGTTGATTGACTAACAAAAATGTCACAAGGCAGGTAGGTTGCTCAATGGGTTGGGAGCCAGGCATGAAGATGGGAGGTTCTAGATTCAAATGTGGCCTCAGACACATCCTAGCTGTGTGCCCCTGAGCAAGTCAGTTAACCCAGTTGCCAAGATTTCACTGCTCCTTTGTCAATATTTCAAACCACTATTTAGTATAAATTCTAAGACAAAAGGCAAGGGTTGTCTTTGTTTGTTTGTTTTTTAAAGAATCACTCTGTGGGCTCAAAGATGTAATTCCCCTTCTTTATTAAAAGTTCTCTAGCCCTCCCTAACAACTGGATTAGAATGAATTTCTTTCCTTCCCTCTCTCTCCCAGGGTTCAGACAATATCCTTCCATCCCCACCTCTTGGGGGGTCCACATCTTTCATCGAATTTTTCTGAAGCTAGGGTTAAGCATGCAGAGACCCTTTTTCATTTGTGCTTTCTAACCCAGTTATGGTCAAGCAACTAGTGTCAAGTCCAAAGAAACTTAACTTAAAGATTTGATAAGTCTTAACAGACATTAAACTAGTTTAGAAGGTTGTGGAAGAATCAGTGACCTTTGCCCAAGATTGTGGTATCCATAGCAGAGGCTATCATTGACCCTATATTTTTTAAACTTTATTTTTTTATTGATTCTATATTTTTTATTGACTATGTTTTAAAAGAATATCTCTGGAGAGTATCACATTACACCTAGCAAATTGGCCAATATGACAGCAAAGGAAAATAATAAAAGTTGGAAAGGATGTGGAAAAATTGGGATACTAATGCATTGTGGGTGGAGTTGTGAACTGATCCAACCATCCTGGAATGCAATTTAGAACTATGTCCAAAGGGCTTTAAATGACTGCCTGCCCTTTGATCCAGCCATACCCCTTCTGGATTTGTACCCCATAGAGATAATAAGGAAAATACTTGTAAAAAATATTTAAAGCTATGTTCTTTGAGGTGGCAAAAAATTGGAAAATGAGGGGCATCATTTGGGGAATGGCTGAACAAATTGTGGTATCTGATGGTGATGGAATACTATTGTGCTGAAAGGAATAATGAATTGGAGGAATTCCATGTGAACTGGAACAACCTCCAGGAATTTATTCAGAGCAAAAGGAGCAGAACTAGGAGAACGTTGTACAGAGACTGATACATCGTGGCACAATTGAATGTAATGGACTTTTCTACTAGCAGCAATGCAATGATCCAGGATAATTCTGAGGGTCTTATAAGAAAGAATGCTATCCACATCCAGAGAAATAACTGTGGGAGTAGAAATGCAGAAGAAAAACATAAGATTGATCATGTGGTTTGATGGGGATATAATTGGGGATGTTGGCTTTAAATGATCACTCTATTGAAAATAGTAATAACACGGAAATAGGTTTTGAACAATGATATATGTAAAACCCTGAGGAATTGCTTGTTGGCTCTGGGAGGGGGGGAAGGAGGGAAGGGAAAGAACATGAATCATGTAAACATGGAAAAATATTCTAAATTAATTAAATAAATATTTTTAAAACAATATCTCTGGAGAGCATTTGGTTGTTCAGTCATTTTCAGTGATGTCCAACTCTTCATGACCCCATTTGTGGTTTTCTTGGCAAAAATATTGGAGTGATGAAGTAGGTAAATAAACACTGGGGGTTAGCAGAGGGAGAAAGGAATGAAGGAGGAATGAAGGGTTAAAGTGGCTTAACTGTCTGACCCATAATAACACACTGGGAAATCTTACCCAACCCCACAAACACAGGACTTGGGGAATGAATGGTAACAGTTGAAACCAACTGTCCTCCAGACCAACTCTGATGACTATCAAGATTATAGCTTCCTGAAATATGATTAAAAAAATCTGTTTGGGAACCAGATCTAAGACATGAAAGCAATAGCTTTACCAAAGACATGTTCAGATTTGGGCTCTGACTTTTCCCCTCCTTTATGCAACAATATAGGGAACAGGGAGGATTAAGAGAAAAAAAAGGGTGAACAAATTCCCAGGGCCCTAGAGTGATGAGTCTGCTATTTTCCAGAACACTGGCTGCATTTCCCCCAGAAGAAGCTGATGGAAATGACAAAACAAAACCCCTTTTCTGACTCCCTATAGGTAAAGTTTCAGTGCAAATGTGCTCAAGATTAAAATAAACTTTGTGTTCTATTCCTGATTGGAAAACACACACACGCACCGCACACACACACACACACACACACACACACACACACACACACACACCATATAGAAAGAGAAGAATGAGCTTAAGCATGCAAGAGAATTACTGATTCTTCTTGGTTTTAGCTACCTTGGTTTCCCTAAAATAATCACAAATTCAGAGAAAAGGAAAAACATTTGTTTACCCTGAGGCATAGAAAGGTTTCCACTACTTCCTGGCACAGTAGAACAAGTGTTAGAATTAAAGTCAGAGGATCTGGGTTTGAATTTTGCCACTGCTACATGTGACATTGGATAATCTCTTCAAGTCTCTGGACCTCAGCTTCCTCATCTACAAAGCCAGAGCATTGGACTAGATAACACTGATGGTCCCTTCCAGATGGAAATTCATGATTACATAATGCTGTGTGATGCTTCCCATCTCAGCAGATGGGTTAAGCCAGGTTGAAGGTAACCAACAGACCTCAAACCTATTTGTGAGTTCCAGGGATATCTACCCCATGAAGACTTCCCCCATCAGAATAGGCAGATGAGAACAATATGTTCCAGTGACCATGAAGGCGGCTGAGGTAGGTACCATGGAGGTTTAGAGTTTGGTCAGACATGGAAGTTGCCAAGATCATTCACTGAATCCCGGGCCATTCCCAGTTGTCTTGACTATTGTCTTACCACTGTACTGAATGACTCTGGAAGAGTGAGGTTGATGACTGTGCAACTCTGCCTCACTTAAATCCAATTCAAGAAGAAGTCAAGACATCACACCATATGTTACTGGTCCTCTTCAACAAAGGATGAACAACATCCCTTAGCCGTCTGTAACCTGGATTGTGGCGCTATTGTTTTCACATTTATCTTTAATTAAGCTGTTAGTTTTATTAGCCATAGGCTAATAATACATCAAGAGAAGGAAGGGGCTTCAGAGGTCAGCTAAACCAAATTGTTTATTATACATAAGAGAAGATTGAGGAGCAAAATAACTTACCTAAGGTCAAATAAGAAGCAAGCAGTAGAACCAAGGAGAACACAGCTCCCACTACTCTAAACCCTATAATCTATATACTCTCTGCTATCATTAATGTCCTGGTAGTAGGAAATGCACATTGTACAGTTACACAGATTTTTCCCCTTTAAATGATAAACACATTATAAAATAAATTTCATCTTTACATTATCCTCAGGAAAGCACATTCCAAAGAATAGATTTTTTTCTTTACATCCTACAGGTTAAAAAAAATCAAATAGCTCTTTCCACTACTCAGATGAGCCTTATCAGTAACTCCATTTCCTTAACTATAAAATATCATAGTAACAATATATGCCACCCCTACACATCTCAAAGGGAAGCTAGATTGATAAGTTAGGAAATTCATCCTCCTGAGCTGTTCAACCCTGTACTATTCAGAAGTTATATTAATGACTTTGATAAAGGCATAAACAGTACTCTTATCAAAACTGCAGATGACACAAGAGATAGTCAACATACTGGATAACCAAGTCAGGATCCAAAAAAAAACTTGATAGGTCAGAAAATTGAATTGAACCTAATAAGATCAAATTAAATAGAAACAAATATTATCATCCACTTGGGTTCAATAAATAGACTTCACAGGCATAATAAGTCAACAAATATTTATTAAGCAATCTACTAAGTGCCAGTACTGTGATGAGTCTGAAAGAAACAAATACAAATTGAAATAGTTCTTGTCCTTAAGGAGCTTACATTCTATTGGGCTATACAATGTGTTCACAGATGAACAAATACTGTACTTACAGAAAAAAAAGGCCACAATTATAAGCAGTGTCCAAGAGGTAAACAGGTAAAGATGTCTAGCATGCAGCTGAAGATATGAGACAGAAGCCCAAAAGACATATTAGCTCTGATTATGTACATGTGGAAGCCATCTACAGAGAAGTTGAAATCCTCAGGGCTAACAAAATTATCAAGGGAGTAAACTGAAAAAAAAAGAGTACCTAAAACAAAGTCCTAAGAGAAACTCCTGTTAAGGAGTTATGACACAAATGACAATTTGCAAAGAAGTCAGAGAAGGATTTGTAGAGAATTTTTAGTGAATGTTAGGATCAGAATCCATATTGCAAGAAGTTGAGAGGTGAATGAGAAGTAAGAAAGGAGAGACAAAAAATTTAGATGGTTGCAGCCCTTTTTGTGGTAGTAAAGAAATGAAAACTGAAGGATTTCTCCATCAATTGGAGAATGGCTAAACAAGTTGTGGCATATGATTGTGACAGAATGCTAATGTGCCATAAGAAATGACAAGCAGGATGATTTCAGAAAAATCTGGAAAGACATATGAACTGATGCAAAGGGAAGTGAGCAGAATCAGAAGAACATTTGTACTCAGTGACAACAACATTTTTTGACAAACTCTGAATGACCTAGTTATTCTCAGCAATGCAGTGATCCAAGACAATCCCAGACTCATGATGAAAAATGTCATCATCTGCTCTCCAAAAAAGAAATGAAGGAGGCTGGATGTAGCCTGAAACATACTATATATTTCATTTTCTTCCTACTTCTCCTTTTTTGCTTTCATTTGAAATCTCTTCCACAAAATGACTAATATGGAAAGATGTATTGCATGATTGCACTTGTAAAATTTGTATCTTATTGCTGGCCATCTCAGGGAAGGGGGAGGAGTGAGGAAATGTGGGGAAAAGAAGGAGAATTTGGAATTCAAAACTTTAAAAGAAGTTTTAAATTGTTTTTACATGTAATTGGAGGGAAAATAAAATATTATTACATTTGGTGAAAAATTCTATTTATCTGATTATATTTCTACCCTCTTTCTGCACCTAGTTTCAGTGGGTAAAAGGAAAACTCAAGTTCAAATGCAGCCTCAGGAGCTTATAGTCTGTGTGATCCTGGGAAAATCACCTAATTGCTATCTGTCTCAGTTTCCTCACCTGCAAAAGGGTGATAAAAATAATAGTACTTACCTCTTAGGGCTTTTTGTGAGGATAAAATGAGATAATATTAATAAAGTACTTGGCACAGTGCCTGATACATTTTTTTAAGTATAGATGACTTTTTCCTAAGTATTTTGTCTGTGAAGGGGATAAGATATTCTACTTTTGGAGGGTGATATTGGGTCAAATGAGAAGTTTTTTTAATTTAAATGTTTGTTTGTATGTCACATTAAAGTACACAGTTAACTCTCCTCCTTTTCTCCTCCCATTAGAGAAAGTATCATTTGATAAAAAGATATATGTATATGTAAAATTATGTTTTGCTTCTTTCTATTTATAGATTTTTTTTCTCTGGAAGTGAACATGTATAAGTAATTCTTCAAACAGTATTTCTGTTGCTATATATATTGTCCTCTTGATTCTGCTTGTTTCCTTCTTCATAATTTCATGTGGATCTTTCCATGTTTTTTTAAGTTAACCTGTTCATCATTTCTTACAGCACAGTAGCATTCCATCACAATCATATGCCACAATTTGTTTAACCATTATGAGTAGCCCTGCAATTTCCAGTTCCTTGCCACCACAAAGAGAGCTGCTATAAATATTTTTGAACATATAGATTATTTTTCTTTTTCCATGATCACCTTAGGAAACAAACCTAATGATGGTAATGCTGGGTCTAAGAGTATATGCAGTTTTATAACCCCTTGGACATAATTCCAGATTGTTCTCCAAAAGGGAAGTCAGTTCACAGTTCCACCAACAGTGTAGTAGTGTCACCATTTTTCCATACACCATTCCAACATTTGTCATTTTGTCCTTTTGTCATCTTAGCCAATCTGACAGGTATGAGATGACATCTTGGAGTTGTTTTGATTTCCATTTGATTTAATTCCAAATAAATGATTTAAAGCATTTTTCATATAGTCAAATATGTCTTTGATTTCTTCATTCATAAACTGTTCATATCTTTTGACCACTTATCAACTGGGGAATGATTTACATTCTTATAAATTTTGGCAAAATTTTCTTATATTTTAGATATGAGACCTCTATCTGAGAAGCTGTCTATGAAAATGTTTTCCAACTTACTGCCTTCTAAACTTGGTTACATTAGTTTTATTTATCTTAAGAATGGAGGAGATATAAGCACATGTGAACATGACAGGAAAGAGTCAAATAAGACTGCACATGCAGGAGAAGGTATGGCTATTCAGCAATTTATGAGATAGAAATATGCCAGGTGGTACTGTAGACCAATGGTATTAAACTCAAGTAGAGAAATAAATTTCTGTAGCCACACATTGAAGTAGAAAATGACAAATTAACATTTATATTGCAAATTTTTATTTGTTTTGCTAAACATTTTCCAATAACATTTTAATCTAGTTCTGCCTCATTTGGGAGTTTTGCAGACTGGGCTCTCTGGTGTGAATTTGACACTTTTGTAGTATGGATCTTCACTTTGATATGAATCAACAGAATAATATGGTAGCCAAAAGAAAAAGCTAATGTGATCTTGGACTACATTAAGAAAGATATACAGGAATAAGGAGATGATAATCCTACTTTACTCTTCCCTATTCAGACCACACTTGAGGTAGCACATTTTTGCTACTGATTTTTGCTACATTCCTTACAGATGAGCAACTTTAGGATTATGGAGAACCATGAGCCTGACTGCAGAAGTGACTCCCAATAAATCTGATAGTCTTGGGCTTCCTTCTAGGACTACTCTACCAGACTGGCAAGCTTATTTCCACATGCCCATTAGTTGACTATTTCTGCTTAAAGCAATCTCAGGAGCTCCACTCTTCTACTAAATTTATCAGATAGAATATCAGTTTAGTTCAATCAGTATTGCCCTGGATCTATCTCCAAGCATCTTCCAAGCTTTGATCCCATTCAAAAGAAGACAAACAGAATGTGAGGGAACTGGACACCCAATCCTATGAAAATTAGTTGAAGGAACAGAAAATAAGAATACTTTGGGGTACTTGATATCTTTCTAAGCATATGTTGGATTGAATTGTTGCAAAGAGATCATATGATCTGTTTGGCCCCAGAGTAAAACTTGGAGTGAGGGGCAGCTAGGTGGCTCAGTGGATAGAGAGCCAGGCCTAGAGACAGGAGGTCCTAGGCTCAAATCTTGCTTCAGATGTTTCCTATCTACATGACCCTGGGCAAGTCACTTAACCACCAATGCCAAGCCCTTTCTGTTCTTCTGCCTTATATATACAGTACTGTCAATATGCAGCATTGATTCTAAGACAGAAGGTAAGAGCTTTAAAAAAAACTTAGAGTGTTGCAGATAACCAAATTTAGGATCAATGCCAAGAAGAACTTCCTGACATTCATGCTTCCTCAAAAGAGGAAAAGAATGCCTCACAAGATGAGTTCTGCACCAATGGAGATCTTCAATCAAAATCTGCATATAACAGCTTTCATCCTCTGTCTCTTGCTTCCAAGCTAGTGATATCCAAGGATGCTTGACCAAATTGTGCAAATAGATGATAGCAACAAATAGTAACATGCTTGATTATGTTGTACAGGGCATTCCTATTCAAGGACAGAGTTCAAAGTATGATAGATTCAGAGATGGAAAGAACCCTTCATGGTCACCCCTTGTTTTACAGATCAACCACCTTGTTTTACAGATATTAAAATTGAGACACAGAAAGGTTTAAGGGCTATCCAAGATCACACAGTTAAATTAGCACTAAAGCCCAGGTCTTCATGCTCCAAACTTAACCTTCTTTTCACTGCACCATAACTTGGGCTTGATAACTTCTGAATTCTCTTCCAACTCAGAGTCACTATGACCTTTCTGACATTTTTATATTTGTCTTTGACATGAAAACACCCTGGCATCTGGAAGGTGACTATTAGCATGTGACCTTCCTGACATGAACATTGTCTTTTGGCATGATCCCCAGGAGTTCTGGGTAAGCATCAAAACATAATCTCCTGACTCATTCATAGCCAGATTCTGCCACTATCTGTACCTCCCATTTCTTTGATGATTGTAGACACAGTCTTGATTATTTTTTATTGTCTCATGAATCACCCACAAACTCTCAGTTTTCACCTGAACTACTTTGTAAACCTTAAAGTGTGATATAAATGTGAGTTGTTGGTATTATATAGTAGCTTATATCCTCTGACTCTTTCCTCAAAGCTAGTGATACCTAGGGCTGCATGACCAAATTGGTACAAATAGATGATAGTAACAAATAGTAACTCAGATCCAACTACTTCCCCATTCCTTGAGAAATTGCCTTTTCTTGGAAAGTGACTTCTCCCTACTGCTTCTAATGAGCTATTTGACCCTCATTGAATTCTTTAACCTCTTCGTGAATTGCCCTCCTCCAACTGTTAAAAGGGATACCATTCCAGTATCAAAAAGGAAAAAATAATCTTATTGTACACCTGCAATTTACCAGGAAGACTTTGGTCTGGGTGCTGGCTTTAAAATTTAAAAAACTGCGCTTCCTATAAATGTAAAGCATTGTCATTGATCATGCTAAACGTTCTAGCTGTGTTAGCAGTAGTCTCCTAGGCAGGGAATTTTTCTAGGATTCCATCCATCCAAGTCTGGTCATTTCACAATCACATGAATTCAGGGTTGGGGCACATTACATGGAGATTACTTGCTCCATCTCCCATACTTCATAAATTACTAGGTGCAGGTTTCATTGCTACTTCTCAGAGATGTCACTAAAGAGAGGTGTCTGGATCCTTCTCCAAGGACACCAACACGGGAGGGAGGCCTTTCTCTCCTACGCCATATTTATACTGGCTGTACTTATCTATATATGTATGTCTTCCCTATTCAATGTAAGGTCCTTCAGAGACTCCTTTCAGTCTTTATATATTTGTATCCTCTGTGCCTAGCACAGTGCCTGACCCACAGCAGACACTTGATAAATGTTTTTTTGATGCATTCATTGGTCCAAAGACTATCATCCATGTACCTTTCACCCCTATTTGGGGAAGGCTGGGAGGGAAACAGGTATTGCAAGAAAGCATAGGACCAGGGCAGTTACCTAACACAGCAGTTAGAGCACCAAATCTGGAGTTGAGAGGATCTGGGTTCAAATTTGGGCTCAGACACTTCATAACTGTGTGATCCTAAGCATGTCACTTAATCCCAGTTGCCTGGCCTTTACCACTCTTCTGTCATTGATACTAAGTATTGAGTCCAAGACAGAAAGGAAGGGGAAGGAGTAGGGGGGGGGAGGAGAGACAGAGACAGAGACAGAGACACAGAGACACAGAGACACAGAAACACAGAGACGGAGAGACAGAGAGAGAGACAGAGAACATATGTCCAGTTCATTGACATTGGGGTAGGGAATGGGTCATCCTTTCTTCTGAAGCAACTGTAGCTGTGTTCAGAAATGTCCTCTGTGTGTTGTCAACCTTTGTCCTCTGTACCCCCTCCCATCCCCCACAACTAAAACTCAAGGTGAAAAATCCCTAGCTATGCTTCTGCTACTGTGACTACTATCATTACAATGACTATTGCTATTATTATTATTATTATTATTATTATCCTTCTGAAAGTATTGACAAAATTCTCCTCTCCAAGCTTTCTCTGTATAATTTCTTTTTACTAAGACAGCATGTATAAACATTGATTCTTACTATTATCATTTATCTTCACTAAATCACTCGGTCCCAAAGGCTTAATTATCCAAGGACCTTTAGTCTGCTTTTCTGGCTGCTATTGAGTGAACCTCCAAAATCTTCCCTGAACATATTGATTTTCCATTTCTCTGCTCTTATACCTAGGCTGGCATCTCTCCTGGTTCACCAGCCCATTACTCTGCTATGGAATCCCATCATTCTTACTTCTGTGGCTTGCTGCACAGCAAAAACTCTGCAGTCCAAACCTGGCATACCTGAGGTCATTAAAGGGAGTTTTCTCCCAAATCATCTTGTAACTTGAAACCACAGACTTCTAAATTCTAATTTTATGAAAAACTGGACTAGGGATGTGGAACCCAAGATTTGACAGGCATATTTCACTTTGTAATCTTACCTGTCATAGAAGGACCAGGATTTAAAAATACCTCAGAGGGCAGTTTTTAGTCCAGCCTAGAGATGGAAAGTTCTGGGTTCAAATCTATCCTCAGACACTTCCCAACTTGTGTGACCCCGAGTAAGTCACTTAGGCCCCATTGCCCAGCCATTACTTCTCTGCCTTGGAATCAATATACAGCATTGATTCTAAAACAAAAAGTAAGAGCAAAAAAATAATAAAGAAGACCTCAGAAATTCAAACTGTATCAGTCAATGTGGTACTTTTTTTTCTATTCACAAGGCAAAAAAAGTATGAACAATAGGATTAAAATGTTACTTCAAAGTAAAACTTCCCTGAGCCCTAGTTTCCTTATCCATTAAAGGTAGAGATAGAACTAGTGCTCTTACAGTTTCTTTTCAGCTCTCCATCTATGACCAATTTAATATCATCTTTATAATAAGAATAATAACTATGTTATCATAATAACTATATAACATACATAACATAATAACTATATAACAACTATTTTACAGTTTACAAAGTGCCTCATATACACATGTATTTGAGCTTCACAACAGCCTTGTGAATTGGTATCTTATCATTATTGTTATTTTACAGATGAGGAAAAAATATGAGTTCCAGGAGTGTGGGAAATATTTTATTTTGCCTCAGTATGCCTAGGACAGTGCCTAGCATATGGCAGGTGCTTAATAAAGTATTTGTTGGATTTCCCTTTGGGCACACTAAAAATTCTGTGATTTCATTAGTATAGATAGTATCTCCAATTTTGCAGAATATAGTCCATCTTGCATAATCATTTTCTATGCCCTTCCATAAAGTTAACATAGAGGTCTTCCTAAAGTCTTGGAGAATTTCCTTAAGTTCTTTTCACATTGTGTAGGCACCATTGAAGCACATCTTTCTGGCTGTCTCTCAGTTATCCCTGGGTCACACTCCAGAGCTAACCCATTTTTTCCTGGCCATGTCCTCCCCACCACCCTTCAACCTCCATCTGACAATATCCTTTATACCACTTAATTACTATAATTCCTCATTTGTAATCTATTTTACAGCCTGTTCATACCTATCACGTGCCTCTTTGAGGCAGTTAGGCGAAGCAATAGGCAGAGAACTGGGCCAGGAATCAAGATTTGGGTTCAAATGTAGGCTGAGAAACTTACTAGCTGTGTGACCCTGAGGAAGTCACTTGACCTCTGGAGGTCTATCTCAATAATGGGGTTAATAATAGTACCTACTGCACAGTTATTATGTGGATCAAATGAGATGCTTTTTTATTTAAATTTATTTATTTGTTACATTAAAATACCCAATTAATTCCCTCCCTCCCCCCCATTAGATAAGGCTTGATTTGACAAAAAGATATATGTATATAAAAACTACGTCTTACTTATTTCTATTTATCAGTTCTCTCTTTGGAGATGGACATATACAAGCCATTCTTCAAACAATATTTTTGTAACTACATATAAAGTTCTCTTGGTTCCACTTGCTTCACTCTTCATAATTTCATATGGGTCTTTCCATATTTTTGAAAAATTAACTTGTTTGTCATTTCTTAAGGCACAGTAACATTCCATCACAATCATATGCCCTACTTGGTTTAGCGATTCCCCATATAATGGGCATTCCTTCGATTTCCATTTCTTTGTCACCACAAAGAGAACTGCTACAAATAGTTTAGAATATATAGTTTCCCTCAGACACTTCCTAGCTGTGCAACCTTGGACAAGTCACTTAACCCCCATTTCCAAGCCCTTACTACTCTTCTGTCTTGGAATCAATACATTGATTCCAAGACAGAAGGTAAGGATTTTTTTTAAAAAAAGAACAGATAAATTCTTTTCCTTTTTCCCTGATCACCTTAGGAAATAACAGTGGTATTATTGGGTCAAAAGGTATACACAGTTTTGACTCTGAGCATAATTTCAGATTGTTCTCTAAAAATGGTTGGATAAGCTTACAGTTTCACCAATAGTGAAATAATATCCCCATTTTTCTACACCCTTCCAACATTTGTCATTTTGCCTTCTTATCATTTTAGCCAATCTGATAAGTGTGAGATGATATCTCAGAGTTGTTTTGATTTCTATTTCTCTAATCAATAATTTAGACCATTTTCACATAGTTATATGTAATTTTTATTTCTTCATTCAAAAACTATCTGTTCATATCTTTTGACCATTTATTGGTTAGAGAATGGCATATATATTTGATAAAATTCTTCATGTATTCTAGACATGAGACCTCTATCCAAAAAACTGTCTATAGAAATGCTTTCCATCTTACTGCTTTCCTTTGTAAAGGTCATATCCTAGTGCCTGGCACATAGTAGGCACTTGATAAATTAGTAGGCATTTATTTCTTTAACCTCCCCCTCTTTGGCAAGTCTCTATTTTCCCTTTGAGTTGTTGTCAATGTCATTTCTTTGAAGATTATAATTTTCTATAATTTGTAACCATAGGAAAATGCCTAAAGAATATTGATATTAAAAAGATGGGCCTCAGTTTCAGGGAGAAACTTGAGGTTGTTAAAAGAATCATGCGTTTTCTCAATGGCAATCCAGTCCACTCTTTTTCCTGTACATTTTTGGGCCCAATTTGTTGTCCATGTGCCATGGCCATCCAAGACATATGTAATGATGGGCAAGTGCTATCCAAACCACTTTCACTGTTTGAAAAGTAGGTACCCTTCATCTACTTGATTTTCATATTTAAATAGTTTATCCACTCTCTTTTGAGTAATTATATCTCATTTGGAGGGAGGAAGCATTGTCAATGTTGTGGATCTTGATACAATCAACATAGTCATAAGAAAACATTCAGAACCGTCATGCAAATCATGAAATAAATCATAGGTCTGAAAACTGGAAAGACCTTAGAACTGCCTTACATGCCATTTGGTCAACCCCTCAATGTTACAGAGCAGTAGTTCCCAAACTTTTTTGGCCTACTGCCCCCTTTCCAGAAAAAAAAATATTACTTATCCCCCTGGAAATTAATTTTTTTTATTTTAATAGCAATTAATAGGAAAGATAAATGCACCTGTGGCCATCACCACCTCTCTAGATCACAGCAGCACCCACCAGGGGGCAGTAGCACCTACTTTGGGAATCACTGTTACAGAGGAAGCAGAAAGGGGAATGATTTGCCCAAGATCGCCCAACAGCAAGTACCAAGGTGAAATTCAGGACCTTTGATTACAAATGCAGGATTCATACCCTTCCTGAGTTCCAGAGGACTCTGAATCCCCTCTTACCATTACGTTAAGTGTGGTGACTCTTCCTCTTTGTTCATGGTGACTTTGCTCAAGGTCAGACAGCTCGAAAGTAGAATTCAAGCTAAAGTCTTTCTGACTCCAAATCTAGGACTCTATTCCACTTTACCATCTAGCTTCCTCTAGTGGAATATTTAGGCAGGACTGAGGATTTGGTTGTGTTCCATCCTTTTGCTTTTGTATCCCTAGGACGGTGTAATGGAGGGACTGGCCAAAAAGGACCCAGTCTCAGAAATGTGCACAAATATTCCCAACCTAGTTCCAGTCCAATAAAACCATGTGGAAACACGTTGAAGGGGCCGGAAGGAAAGAACCACTCTTGGTCATGTGGGGCTAAGGTGCTTGTGTTTGTACTTTCTGTTGAAAAGACTTTGAAGGACCAAACTATATCAAATGATGTAGTGCATTTTTTATCCTTAAGACAAGCAAATAGTGATAGTAGAATGAACATTTTTACTTCAAAGTAAGATGAAATGTTACTGAGTTACTGAGTTTTCCAGCTTTTTTCTTTCTGTACTATTGTTCTTGTCATTCATTCTCAATAGATATTTTTTCTAAAACACAATGGAGTTAAATTAATTGCTAGATCATGAGATGCACAGAGGCAGGGGTTCACAAACAAAAGTACTAAAAACCCTAGATTATCTGAAGAAAAAACCACTGAGAGTAGCAGTTGGCCATGTTCTGAGAACAAACTAGCTTCTCAATTTGAGTGAGAGTTAGTGACATAGATGAAATATTCACTAGCTCTGGTAAATTATGAATCCCTCTACCCCCCTGTCTTGCTTGCTGCTTCCTAGAAACAGTCTGGGAATACTCGGTAACTTCTGAGAACTTGGCTACCATTAGATACAGCATAGAAGAAAATCCCAACTGGAAGAAGATTTTGTTTTATCCTTAAATAGTCCATTTGTACTCTGTAGCATATGGTATTGATCTCAATGACTTCCAGAGCTGAAAAGAGACAATTTCTTCCAGTTCCAACTATCAATGACCAGTTGAAAATAATGGCTCACATATAAAAAAAGATTTGTGAAGCACTTTACACACATTATCCCATTTAATTCTCCAAATAACCCTGTACAATATTGTTAGTATCCTCATTTGTCAAATGAGAAAACTAGGCTTAGGATGCTCAGGTGGGTTCCTGAGGTGGGAGACAGACCCAGGTCTTTCAGACTTCAAGGGTGGCATTTTCCACTGTACTCTACTGCCCTAAGGCTATTCTATCCTCCCCTTTCACTTCCTCTTTGACTAAACCTTCTGCCTCATCTCTTCCTTATACTGCTTTTTGTTCCTTCTCTTCCTCCCACCCTTTTCTTTCTATTCTTGCTTCTGCTTTATCTCCCTACTTCTTCATCTTTAAAAGGAGTCTTGCATCCCTTCTGTATCACTCTTTTATTACACCTATGTTCAGCATTCCCAATGACACTTCCAAGTAAGGTAACTATTAGAAACTCAAGTATCAGCTTTCTGAGGAATTCTGCCATCAGGCTCCTTATATTTTACTTTCCCCTCTTCTTTTGTCTGCTCAGGAGAGATTGACAAGCCCAGACCTAAGAAGACTCTCACTGATTCCAAAGGAAGAGAAGCTGTAGTGATCAAGACCTTCTTCTAAAGGGGAAAGCAAAAAGAATGGATGGTACTGAAGGCTAAAGACAATTGGTGCCATGGACAGAGCACTGAATTTAGAGTCAGAGGAAATAGTTTTGAAACTTACTACCTATGTTACCTCGAACAAGTCAATTCCCTTCTCTTCTGTAAAATGAGAGAATGGAAACTCAGTGATTTTAAATTACTTTCTGGATCTAAACTGATGCTCTTATGAGTCTGACTACAAAACTACAAAGGCAAGTCTTCCATATAGACAATCCTCATACTAGACATTGCTACTCCACTACCCCTTGCCTGGCATGCACTCCCTTCTTACAGAAACCTTATAGAATCTCTCTTCCTTTAAGAAACAACACAGGTAGAACAGCTAGATGGCTCAGTGGATAGCATGGCCTGGAAAGAGAAGGTCCTGGCTTCAAATCTGGCCTCAGACACTCCCTTGCTGTGTGACCTTAGGCAAGTCTCTCAACCTCAACTACCTAACCATTACCACTCTTCTGCCTTGCAGCTGACACTTAATATAATTTCTGAGACAGAATGTAAGGGCTTAAATAAAAGAAAGAAACAAACATCCTATGCACCATCATCTGCATTAAACTATATCCCCAAATCCTAGTGGTCATCCCACCAAAATATTTGATTACATCATGTATATTTGTATTTATTAACTTTATATTTATGCTCTATATTTTTAATATAATTATTATTTCTCCCATTTGAATATAAATTCTTTGCATGCAGAAACTGCTTCATTCTTTGTGCTTGTACCAAACATAGTTCCTGGCACATAGAAGGTGCCTGTTGTGTGGAGATGCCCAATAAATATTTGGTGATTGATTGATATTTATTCATTCCAAAACCATTTTTAAATCACTATGCTGCTGGTCTTGATAGATGAAAATAATTTAATGTTCAAATCCTTATTCAAGTAAATCTCAAGGCAGCAGAAGGATTAAAATCCTCATACAGACAACATCTTCTTATTTGTGGTTTTTTTCTATATCCTGTTCACTATTCGCTCTACCTTTGAATAGAGGCTTAGAATGTCCTTCCACTTGCCTGTTTAAGGTGAGCAACAGAAATTAACTAGTTGGGGTCCCCACAGCAGTTTAATTCAATACAACAAACATTAATTAAATACTTACAATAAAGACATGTATAAGATGAACAGCCAAAGGAGGGCAGCAAGGATAGCAGGTGCTATAGGAAAAGGGTGAGGTTGAATATTTGTTAAAGGAGATATGAGAGCTGTCTTCAAGCATATGAAGGGCAATAATTCAGAAGAGATTAAATTTTTATTTGATCTGAGAGGGCATAAATAAGAGTAATAAGTGGACAAGGCAAAAGAGAAGACTTTAGCTGAATGTTAGGGTAAACTTCCTATCAGTTAGAGCTAATCAATTATGAAATGAATGGGAGGTGATGGGCTCCTCCTCAGGGGATGTCTTCAAGCAAAGGCTGGATGACCCTTTGTTGAGGGATTCTTGTTCAGGTGCAGGTCAGAGGAAGTGAGGTCTCTTTCCAGTTCCAATTAATCTGTGATTCTCTGCAGAGCACTATGTTAGTCTTTGAGGATAGAAAGAAGAGCATTTTCCTCAGGGAAAATATATTCCATGATGGAGATACATGTACAGAGATAAATAAACATAAGATCATTTGAAAAGAGGCACTAAAAACTGGGGAAATGAGGTGAGACAATAGGACAGGGCTTAAAGGAGGAGATTCTGTGGCTTCAGGATCAAAAAAGGATTTGGAAAGAATAAAATGAGAAGACAGTGCATTCCAGATATAAGGGAAGCCTATGCAAAAATTTAGAAATAAGAGGCAAAATGTTGAGTTCAGAGGACAGCAAGTGAACACATTTCACTGAAATACAGAGATTTTGAAGAGGAATAGCACAAAATAAGGATGGGAAGGGTGGCTGAAACCAGATTGTAGAGAATTGAGGAGTTGATATTTTATTCTTGAAGTCAAATTATGTTTTTGTTTTGTTTTTAACAGAGGTGTAATACGGTCACACCTATCTGTGACTTGAGAAAATTATTTCAGCAGTTATGTGAAGAAAGGTCAAAGAGGTGAGAGACTAGAAACAAGGAGACAAGTACAATTGAATGAGCCTGAATGAGCATCGTGGCCACTTAAATAGAGAAAGGGACAGAGGAAAGAGATGAAGGAATAAAATTGATGACACTTACCAGCTCAATGGATGCAGGAATAAGGAGAAGGAGGGAGAAGAAGAGTCAAAATGATTGGGACTATGTCACCTACAGAAATAGAGAAGTTTTTAGAGGGTGGGACTTGAAGGAATAGGGAGAAGATAATAAATTTTACATTGGGCCTCTGGAATTGAAGGTATGAATAGAGCATCCAGATGAAGATGAAGAAACCATCTAATCTGGCATTTAGCAAAGTGGAATTTGAATTTAGAAGAAAGTAGAGAGCTAGACAAAAAGACTTTGGAAGTAACTTCATAGAAATGGTCAATGATTCCATGAATACAGATAAGATCACCAAAGGTATGAGAATAGAAAGAGAAGAGGTCCTAGATAAGAATCTTGGAGGATACTTATGCCTAGGATATAACAATTGAATGATGAACCAGGAAAGGAAACTAAAAAGAAGTGGTAAGAGAGGTGGGACAATATCAGGAGCAATATTACAGAAACCAAGGGAGTAAAGGGTATTTGGGCAGGGCAAGGAAGATAATTTCAAAGACTATAGTGCTCAAGGAGGTTTAGGACTAAAAAAAGATAATCAGAGTTTGCCGTTAAGTTCATTTTTTGAGAGAAGAGTTTCAGTAGAATAGTGTAACCAAAAGTTATGTTCAAGGATTTAGAAAGTAAACAGGTAGTATGAAAATGGAAACAGCAAATACCAACTGCTCTTTGTAGGATTATGGGATGTTTGGCAGGAAGCCAATTGCCTGAATGTTTGAGACAGTCAAATATAAAGGGTTTTTGTCTATTTTAAGAATCAAGGCAACTTGGGCATATTTGTAGGCAGCAGTAAAGAAGTCAGTAGGTAGGGAGACAGCCATGATGAAAGAAAGTGATTGATTAATAGAACAAGCTCCTGAGAGCAATAGAATTAAGCAGACAAATAGATGGGTTCAATTTGACTTAGGAAAAGAGTCACCTCTTCCTCTGAAACTGGAGTAATCTTTCAATCTAGAAAATTCCATGTTTCATGCTCTAATTAACTGGATGAGCAGAGACATAAAGTGGTTTCTGAGATATGGTCAAAGTCAGATGTAGACATTTTTGTGCCTACAGAAAAACAAAGTGTAGCTACAGATGAGAGAAAGACCCGGGATGCCATGAAGTTTCTACAATGCTAAAGGAGGAAGAATTACATTGGAATAAAGTCATTGATGCTACCCACACAATGGAAAGGGCAGGCAGGAGAGGAATTTTGCACCTATGGTAATCCTGTTACCCCTTCTAAATTACCCATTCTTGAACAAAACTCCAATTTCCACCTTAGTTATAGTTCTGAGTGAAGAGCTGACATGAGGGAGCTTCCTACAAATGGCCTCAATTTTCTCAGTAAAGTAAAAGAGAGGTACTCTGCTGTTAGCTAAGGAGATGGGGCACCAGAGGCTGGAGGAGAAAGGAGAAGGTTTAGAGCAGCCCCTAGAGAGAACAAAATATAGAATCAATGAGAGAACAAGAGGATTGTGGTACAGCAACATAGGCTCATTTGAGATTCAAATGAACTTATCTTGGCCTAATTAACTATGAGGAGAAACCAATCCATTTTTCTCACATACACACATGTACTTTCCCTTCAGCTTCCCAGGAAAAGGGTCAAATATCACTATGTGCTTGCAGGGCCAAGTCAAACAGACTCCAGGTGGCATCCTGTCATGATGCAATCAAACTCTTGACCTTACATGGGGGAGGGTGGGGAGATGCCAGAAGAAGGCCTCATCTCTGGCTGCACTCTCATCACTGAAATAATGAAGTCTCCAAATAATTGAACCAGAGCAAGTAGAAGCCCTGACCAACTTCTCATTAATAGGAAGGTTATTAAGTGAGGTGAATGTCAACATGTCTAATTTTTCTCTACATAAATGAGAACTTAAACACATAGCTGCACACGTATAAGGTCAGTCACCTGTTCTATAGAGATGAAAAGAGAGAAAAAATATGCAATGTCTTGCATATATCTAGTCTCCAATGGTGGACCTTGTACAACTAGAGAAAATAATATTTCATCTTCTTTATCTGTCATGGGAATATTTGTGTTGGACAAATAGAAGTGTAAAAGTCCCCTTTGCCAAAGGATGGAAATATTGTTTTCTTCCTTCTTTCTTTCTAAGCTTCTTTGTCTTTATTAATTTTCTCTTCAGCTTCATTCCCTCTCTCTTCTACAGAGGAGGTCATCAAGGAAGAACAGGTCAACCTCAAGAATGAAATTCTAAAGCTGCAAAGAGATATGATTACAACGGCATAGAAAATGCAAGAATCTAAAGAAACCAATGTGGAAACACTGTGAACTCATAAGCCAATGCTTCTTGATGATCTCCCTGCCCTGCTGCCTATTCTCTAGCTAATACCTCCAGCAGAAATTTGGACCCTCCTTGAGCCTCTGGGATTCTGGTTGGTGACCATTCACCTTATCTTACCCACTCTAAGTCCCAAAGCACCATTTCTTAACCTTCTCCACACCACGCTGCCTTATATAGAACCTTCTACTCCCACCCTGCTTTCCAGCTCTAGCTCTGAGAATAAACATCAAATCAAATCTAGGCCACCATTCCAGGAAAGGACACGTCAGTTATTTGCTCTGTTGCTTCAGTCCTCCTTCCTCTTTGGCTTGCTATACGAAACATTTCTCCCAGATAATACTACTTTATATGTATGTTATTTCCCTTTGCTTAAATGTATACTCTTTGAGGGCAGGGTCTATCTTGCTTGCTATATTCTTAGCACTTAACCTGTTGGCACATACATAAATAAGCACTTACTATGTGCTTTTTCATTCATTCATTCAATTTGGATTCTTATAAATGCATGTATAGGAGACATGAGTAAGGGTAGCCAATGGAAAATAAGTCCAAAAAAAAAATGGTAACACGGTCCAGTAAAAACAGTGTCAGCTACATAAAAGTTCAAAACAATTTGAGATTTTTGATGGATCATTGATTTAGGCCTAGGAGGGACTTTAGAGGTCATCTAGCCCAACTCCCTCATTTTACAGATAATAATTGAAGCCCAGAGGTTAAATGACTTTCCCATACAAGCAGGAATAGCAAAAAAAAAGAAATTTGAGGCTAAATCCTCTGACTTGGAATCTATTCCACTTTCCATTGCTCCATAAGGCTTTATAAGCCACAAGTAATGAAAATGGAGAATGGGACCACTGCTCTTAGTGAAAAGCGTAATGAAAGTTGGTGACTGAAAGACAAAAGTTCTATTCAATTATTCCTTTGCTTCTATTTACACCATCATGAGGAATTATCCTCAAACTGGACTACATTAAATTAAAATGGTTTTAAAACACCCATCTTGAAACCTAAGATTAAAAAAAAAGAGATGATTAGGATACCTTGATGCCACAATGCATTTAAGTCATGAGGCCTGGATGAGTGCTTTATACCCACGGGCACTGAAAGAATGGGCAAATGAAAGTGATTGCTGAGACAATGTCAGTGTTTGTTAAAAGATCACAAAAAATAGGAAAGATGCCACCGGATTGGAAAAGGTCAAATTCTCCAATGTTCGTAATAAGGACAATAATATGACGAAATAAACTGGTGGACTTGATTTCTGTTTTTAGCAAAATCCTAGAAAGAGTTGTCTAGGAGCATTTAGAAGGGAAAATTATAAATAAGAACTATCATGACTTCACCAGGCCAGATTCACTTTATCTCCCTTTTTGGCAGGGGAATGCTATCATATTGCCACTATTCACCCATATTTTGATTTACAGATGAGATGGAGAAATAAGGGACAGAAGAGAGTTCAATCATGTGCATTCAGAACTTGTTGAATTATCAGACCCAAAGAATGGAGTCATGTCATCTTGGAGGTAGGGCTTTTGTGCATTTAGCAAGCGATCCTTGGCCCTATACTCGTCCACGTTTTTCAGTTATTTTGATGAGGGAATAAATTATATATTTAAAATTGAAAATGACATGAGGTAGAGAAAGAGCTAACAGAGGGGATGTTAGGATCTAAAAAGATAACAGAAGGCTAGAAAAATAGGCTAAGTCTAAAGAGATGAAATCATATACTCGGGTTCCAAAAATGACCATATCAAGTACAAACTGAGTGAGGGTATAACTAGACAACAGATAGTGTTATCAAGATCTGTGTGTGTTATCAGGCTGTAGGATCAGTATGAGTTGACAATGTAGCTTGAAAGCCAGAAAAAGATAATGCCATCTTAGATTGTGTTAAAAGAGGCATGTTGCCTTGAACAAGAGAGGTGATTGTTCCACTGTTTTGTCCCACTTAGACAACATCAGGAGCACTGTATTTCATTTTGGCTGCCACATTTAAGGAAGGACTTTGACAAATAGAAAGAATGTAAGATTAATGGTCATTTGATATGAGGATCAGTTGAGAGTATTTGCGATGTGTATTCTGGAGAAAAGCAAAGTTGGGGAGGCAAGGTAGAGGTCATGTTAGCTGCATATATTCAGATGTTATAAAAACACTACAGTAGACTTGTTCTCCCTGAACTAAGAGGAGAAAAAAAGGAACAATGGATAGATGTTGTAAAAAGGAATATTTAAAAATTAAGAAAGGATTGAAAAAAGGAAAAAAACTCCCTAACATTAATAGCTGTACAAAATGGAACGAGCTATGGCAGGCAGTGGGTTCTCCTTCACTTGAGGACTTTAGGGAACAGGTTCCGTGTCAGGGATGTCTTGGATTAAAATTCTGTTCAAGCGGTGATGGGCCAAATGCTTTCTGAGGTTCATTTCAGCTCTGAGATTCTGTGATACCTGAACCCATGGTGCCAGCAGCGCTATACTCTAAGCAATAATTAAAAAGGTATATGAATCAGGGGGGAAAATGAAGCCACTGACCAGATTCCTGACCCATCTGGGAACTGAAAGAGAGGATACGAATTTTATAAAACAAGCTGGTTCTAAGTCATTTCATTGTTGCCCTGAAAGGTGTCAAAAGAGAGCCAAACTATCTCTATTGTCCCTTTTGGCTCTAATATTCTATGGCAGTCTTCTTTGGCAGAATGGTGCAGTGGAAAGCTTGTTGTATTTCAAGTCAGAGGTTGTAGGGTCAAACCCCAGGTATAACACTGACTTCTTTCTTAATTTGTAAAATGAGATGGTTGGACTAGACAACTTCCATGGTCCTTTATGGTTCTAAATCTACCATTCTCTGTCTTGACTTAAGAATCATCATTAATTTTCTGGAATGTCTAATTGCTAAAGTCACAACAATACGTCTGTTTAATGTTAGCATTTGTTAAGAGCAAAAGCAAAGTCACTGGGAATTGATACACCAGTATTGAGGCATATCAGAAACCTAATTGCATTTGTTTAAGTCTCTAATACCTCTCTGTTATTTTTAATCTTCTGGTAGAAGAATTAAGAGGTAGCAATTAAAAGTTAAACTGTTGTACTTGGGGGAACAGTTTTAACCCTGTTTTCCACCGAACCTTTGAGATCATTATCCTCATTCTACATAGTAGATAAGCAACCTTTGGCTGAGTGTGTACAGCGCAGGTGTATCCAGATGAAAAACAGAAAAATCAATCAAGGATCACTCTTTCCATAGGAAGTCACACATTCATGGAGATTTTTTTAAAAAGTCAACTGAATTTTCTTCTTTAAGGAAAACATTGAGTTTGATGCCAACTTCAATCAAGCTCATTTCTGGGTGCTTCTGCTAAGGCTAATGTGATTTTACTGACCTAAGTGGCAAGGATTTCATAATTAGGTTAAAATAAAAATAACTCCAGTGTAAACCAGTTAATTGACAAAGGGCTCTAAACTTCCTCTATCCTAATCCCATTCTTTCTTTGCCTGGCCTATTGATGACCTATAAGAAAAGAAACCTAACCTGCTGATGATGTGGTTACCTCTCTTTTTAGTCTTTTGCTAAGTAAGGTGACGCTTGGTAATCCTAATTAAGGTACTATACAGGCTCAAATTTACAACCAAACCAACCAGTTTTACAACTTGAAGGAATTTAATCTGGCCCCAGAATTGCAGCTGAAAAACACAAAAGAACGAAAAAGCTGGTAACCCCACTCCGGCTCTAACAATTTCCATTCAAACCAATAAAAAAAGTTTTTATAAGTTCAAAATCGAAGTAAAATGAAAAATCCTAAAAAAAAGCAAGAAGGAATTAGTTCATTGGAAGTGAACAAATTTGAACCCCCCCCCTGGAAATAGGTATCTTCAATAGTTATGACACAGCCCAGTACTCAAAAGGGACTGTAAACATTTGGAAATATTTAGATATTGCTCATATGTCAAACATGATGAATAATCAGTCCCAACTTGCTGATATACATCACTAAAGAATCATATCTATGCCCAGAGGGATATCTGTACCTTTTATGGGCAGAATAAAGGCAGCAAAGGACTACAAACATTACTTCACATTCACAAAAAAGAGTCACTGGGTTAATCTCCCAAACACACACACACACACACACACACACACACACACACACACACACACACA
>NC_058131.1:217299238-217304939 GCF_016433145.1 Gracilinanus agilis
ACACACACACACACACACACACACACACACACACACACACACACACATCATTTTACCAAAAAAAAAAAAAATAGCAAGGACAGCTCCAGAAGAAAAAACATTCCAAGCAGAGTTTGAATTTGATTTATGTCATTCAGGTCTTATTCTTTTTTATAAGGAAAGTCATTTAAATTCTCTGCCTCATTTTCTTCATCTGTTAAATAAAGGGTTAAAACTAGGTAATCTAGAAAGTCTCTTCTCAATCTAAATCTATGTTTATGACTTATAGTTGAGGTTAGGCTAAAGCATTATCTGGTTTTGCCTTTAGCCAGAACTACACTGGTCTTCCCTACTTACCCGTGATCAGCACAGCTCTCTTGTCCAAAGGTAGCATTTCTTGACTGGTTGAATAAGACAAAGAGATGCAACATGCCAGGGAGAACAGAGTCCAACCCCAGAAGATCGACAAACTGGAAAAGCAATAGACTCCCCAAAGGCAGAGCAGAACTGAGTGACAGAGCACCACTGGAGAGCTCCCAGTTCTGCTCTGACTCTTCTTAAATTTGTACAGAGCTATTGCTCCTAACACCACAGTAACACCCAAAGGGAGCAGCCTGCTTTCCCAAGAGAAAGGATTCATCCTCAAAGCCTAGAGGTCATACGCGTCTGTGTCTGTATAGAAGCTTCACCACCTAAGGCAGCCTGGGCAATGAGAACAGAGGTGAAGGCAGAGCAAAATAAAGCACACCTTGAATGGGCATGGCCTGAGCCAAATCACAAAGGGGCATGTTTCAAGTGGGTTATCTAAGCTCCTGTCTACTGGGATACAAAGGCCAGTGTACTTCCTCTTCCCTTACTCTGCTCCTTCCAGCTCCACCTTTGGAGGGATAACCCTAGCTGGATAATGATTGACAGAGTTAGCCCTAAACAGTAACAAGCCCTAATCCAGGAGGAAATGAGACTACTCCACTTTCCATCATAGACTCCTAGGACCATGGGACTTTAGGGTGTAAGGTGCCCTGGGAAGCCCCCATTCTAAACTGCCTCCTTTTATAAATAAAGAAACTAAAGCCCTGATGAGAAGAGACATTACCCAAGGTGACACAGGTCAAAAGGAGCAAAGCCAGGTTTCCAACACAGGTGTCTCACTACAGACAGGGAACAAAATAATAATCATACAAACTGATTTAAATGCCACTTTGTCTATAAAGCCCTTTACACAATATTACTTCATTTAAACCTCACAATAACACTGTGAAGTGGATACTGCTTATATTATCACCCCCATTTTACAAATCAAGAAAATGATTCCTAAAGGTTAATTGCTCCTAGGCATGCAGTTATTAACTGCTGGAGGTAAGATTTGAATCCAAGAGTCCTTGACTCAAAGCCCACTGTTCTTTCTGCTACACTATGAATTTGTCAAGATCGACGTTGAGATAAAACCATTTCACTATATAACAAAGGCTCCTTCTTTAACAACTCTCCACGTTTGGACAACTAATAGAAAAATATGAATTTTTACAATAATAATAAATTCTTACATTTGTAAATTATTTTAAAGTTTTTGAGTCACTTTCACAGATATGGTCTCATTTGATTCTACATCAAGTCTGTGAAACAGGTGACAAAAGCACTATTTCCTCTATTTTACAAATGAAGAAACTAAGGTCCAGAGTGAAGGAGCAATTTGCCTACCGTCATACTGTTGGCAAGTGGCTGAGTGAGAACTAGAATCCAGATATTCTGGTTTCAGCTCAGTGTTTTTTTCCACTACTCCAAATTGCCTGTCTTTCAAAGCTATAAAGGATATCTGACAAATAGGGTGAAGGAAATCCTATCTCAAGACTCCAATAGAACAGGACCTCACAGTACTTTAGAAACAATATGTTCCTTTTTTTAAGACATGGAACCATTTTGTATAGCTTTAAGAAGGGTCAGAGAAAGTCTTCCAATAGTCCTTTCCTGGCATAAAGAAAATGGAATTGAACTCTATTTATTGATTTAAAAGCTCTGCCCTTCATCAACCAAAAAGAAAATTAAGATGGGACTCCACAGATCATGGATAACTCAGTCAAGTATTCTTCTATAATCCATTAAATTAGATCCTTACAGGAAAAGATGTATCTACCTAAATGAGAAAAAAAAACAAGTCTGGACTATTATGGATTCCTTTTATCTTCCAGGTTGTTGTTTTTTTTAATGTTGGAAGGATATTATATTTTTAAGGCAGCACTAATAAAACAATACATTTACAAAATGGCAAAGGGCTTTTTGGTTGCTTAACATTCTTCCATTAAACTCATGTATTTCATTTCCCAGTAAAGAACTGGCATGAAATGTCAAACCAAGTTTCACCTGAATAAAAGTTGACCATGATTTTGATTAAAAATTCTATTGCTCAGAATTCTAAAGTTCATGGTAAATCCATTTCACAGATACTGTACATGTCTTGTACAATACTTTGGAGGCATTGGTAATTTTTGAAGAGAATATATGTCTTTTCACAAAATTCTTAAAAATAAAATATAAACTAGGCTATCAATGAAGCATGAAAAATTCTTTTATTTAAGGAAAATTATCAAGAAAACCCCAAAAGGTAAAATCATTGAATCTACTAATCAGGAAGTAAAACAGTTTGTGAGAAGGTCAATCATACATTTGCTAACAGGCATGATCAGTATCTTCCATAGTCATGCTGCTCCTCCGGCTACTTACTTTGGAAGCTCCAGGAGATACCAAGGAGATAAGTGGATTGGTTACCCCTGTGGGAGAGAGAGTATTGTCCATCAAGACATCTTCCAGTTTGGATCCCATTTTTGTAGCAAAACTGTAGGCAGTTGTTGTTTCAGTCCCATTCCCCAAATTATTACTTAAAGTGATGGTGCCTTCTGTAAAATCATGGGTGGTCGTGCAGGTGAGGTCTGGGTGATGCTGAAGGACTTCCTGATTACAGTTTTCAAGAAAGAGTTCTTGTTTGATGACACAGTTCACCAGTTCTGGGGAGCAAAGTCCTGTAGATGGAATGAGGGAAAGTCCATGTGCTCCAGCCTATATCTCAAATTCCTGTATTCTGACCAAAAGATGCCTGTTGGCATGTTCCAGTTTCTGCTTTCAAGTTCTTTTGCCTGCTACTGCTCTCACTGCAGTTTTCAGATGTAATCCACAGATGCTTTCAAAATAGTTCCCTAATGGACTTATGAGAGAGAATGCTATCCATATACAGAGAAAGAACTGTGAGAGTAGAAACACAGAAGAAAAACAACTGCTTGATAGCATGATTCGATGGGGATATGATTGGGGATGTAGACTCTAAACGATCACCCTAGCGCAAATATTAATAATATGGAAATAGGTCTTGATCAATGACACATAAAACCCAGTGGAATTGCTCTTTGGCTATGGGAGCGGGGTAGGAGGGGAAGGAAAGAACATGATTCATGTAACCATGGAAAAATATTCTAAATTAATTAAACTTAAAGGAGTTCCCTTATTCCAACACATATCTGGGTCATTTGACTTTGGTATCAAAGTGCCTAGCTCTTTAATGTGGTCATTGATGTTAAATCTCCTCCTTCATTGGATTAAATTGTGATTGTCCTTTTTTTGTCTCTCTTTGGCCAATGCCCTTGTTTCTGATTCTGTGAGTTCCCTTTTGACATTGGGCAGACTGGCTGGATAGGAGTTGCAGATTGCCAGCCCTGGAGGTGGCATGCCTTGGTTGTCACAAAGATTAATCAAATTCCCAGAAACAGGTAACATATTGGCCATTTGTAGGGCTGGATCCATCAGGCCTAGGATTTCTTCATTATAGCTTGATTCGAGTCTAATTATGTCATCAATTACATCATCCATCTGCATGCACAATGCTCGAGAATGCACATTCATATTTGGGCACTCACTCTCAGCTCTGTTCCACTCTTCAGACTTCTAAAACCCCTCTTTTTCACAGTTGGAATTAGGTGTGAGCATAGCCATGGGGCTATTTGGTGTGCTGCTCCCAGGTCCAGGTAGCATGATATGGTCCCCAGGCTGGTTTGGACAAGGCAAGCTCAGGATTTGGTTGGCATGTTTATTAGCTAAAGTGGTAGAAAGATACTGCTTTTCCTGTTGGCTTTGGGCTTGCTGAATGTGGTACTTGGTGGGATTTTCTAGATGGGTCTGAATCTTAAGGACTTCCACTGGCACCTGGGTGGCAGGGGGAAGGCTAGTGGGGACAGTGACATTAATAACTGGTGTCTGATTCATGGGGGGCAAACTAAAGGCACTTCAACTATTCCTAGAGAAAAACCCAGAACTCAGCAGAAATTTTAATGTATAAGAAATATACAAAAGTAATGAAAAACTAATAAGCAACCCAAAAGTCGAATTGTTTGATGCTGGTATGAAAAAAAATGTCATCTACAGCCCCTGAGAATGGCTTCATTGCCAAGGTATTTTGAATGGGTGGGATATGGATAGAAGACTTGAACTAAAGGGAATGGAATGGAATGGGCTGAAGTGGCAGTGGAATAGAACAAGAGGAGGCAGGGTGGAATGGCTATCCCATAAGCAGGAGGAATGAGTAGAAACACTGCCAAGGAGAAGATGAGGGAGTAGAAGGCTGGGAGTACTAGAATGCAACTCTCATCAGACCTAGGATAAAGAGAGACCAACATGCACAATTAGAATGATAAAAATTTTCTTAACCTACAGAGAAATAGGAAGATAGGGTGAAGGAATAAGGGAGAGCCTGGGCGTCCCCTGGGGAATTGAGGGAATAAGAGAAAGAAGGGTGAGTTAGGAGAAAAGAGGACAAGGGAATAAGAAAAGGGTTGGGGAAGGGAAAGATACAAAAGAGAGAGGAGTACATATCTAGAGATAGGGGGTAAGGTGAGGGGATAAGGAAACCAAGAAGTTGGAGGGTACAGTTGGGAGATAAGGAAAGGATTTTGAGAAAAGTGGACAAAGTAAGAATTAAAAGGTAAGAGAGAAGGGATAAGGGACTGACCTTTGGCAAGGTGAGTCAGTTTGGAACTAAGATGACAAGGAGAGCAAATAAGGAGGGATTTGGAGGAAAGGATATAAGTAGGAAAGATATTGGTCAATGGAAATTGGATATCTGAGGAGGGACCCGGCAAAAAGAAAGGAAAAGAGGGAGAGTGAGGAGGAATGGAGTGGATGGAAATGTACATCTATTAACTAAGACATTGAATGGAATTAGATGAATTCACCCATGCAAAGAAAATGGTTAGTAAAAAGGATAAAAAATCATGGCCTGACAATGTGTTATCTATAAGAAACACACCAAAAATGAAAGACATACATAGAGTGAAAGTGAGAGGCTAGAGCAGAATATAATATGCCTCAGCTGATCCAGAGAAGGCAGGGGTAGCAGTCATGATTTCTGACAGAATCAGGGTTCCAATAGATAGAGATTGAAGGGATGACCAGGATAACCATATTATATTAGCAGACTACTATAGATAATGAAGTATTATCAATATTGGACTTATATGCCAAAAGTATTTCAGTACCCAGATTTTTTTAAGGAAAAACTAAATGAGAAACAGATGGAAATATGTAAAAAAATAATAATAGCAATGGACTTTAATTTTTCCTTTTCAGGACTAGATAAATCTAAACAAAAGAAGAAAGGAAAGAAGGAAGGAAGGAAGGAAGGAAGGAAGGAAGGAAGGAAGGAAGGAAGGAAGGAAGGAAGGAAGGAAGGAAGGAAGGAAGG
>NC_058131.1:217309463-217323831 GCF_016433145.1 Gracilinanus agilis
TGGTGATGGAATACTATTGTGCTCAAAGGAATAATAAACTGGAGGAATTCCATGTGAACTGGAAAGACCTCCAGGAATTGATGCAGAGTGAAAGGAGCAGAGCCAGAAGAATATTGTACACAGAGACCAATGCACTGTGGTAAAATCGAATGTAATGGACTTCTGTTCTAGCAGCAATGCAATGACCCAGGACAATTCTGAGGGATTTATGGAAAAGAACGCTACCCACAATCAGAGGAAGAACTACAGGAGTGGAAAAAGAAGAAAAACAACTGCTTGAACACATGGGTGGAGGCGGACATGATTGGGGATGTAGACTCGAAACTACCACACCAATGAAACTATCAACAATTTGGAAATAGGTCTTGATCAATGACACATGTTAAAACCAGTGGAAATATGCATCAGCCAAGGGGGGGAAACCTTTGGGGGTGAAGGGGAAAATAAGAGTATGAATTATGTAACCATGTTAACTTTTCCAAAAAAAATAAATATTAATAAATGTTAAAAAATAAATATATATATAACTTAAAAAAAGAAAATATATTATACATTCCATAGTTATCTACTGCCTGAGGGCGAAATGAGGGAAAGAATCTTCTCTAGCAGATTATGGAAGAACAAATTAGACTTGCTGCCTAAAAATATCCCATTTGTGGATTTCTCTTTGTGATCTTTATTTAATAATTCCTTTTAAATGTAGAAGGTTTTAGCATTGAGAAATCTAGTAATTCAAATTGATTTTTCGAAGGCTTGGAAGGGAAATCTTCAGTGTTCATAGCCAGGTTGTCTTGATTATATCAAATGGAGATCTTCCTGCCATCATCTCAAGAGCCCATAAATATACACTGAAACTGTATTCTTCTCATTTTAGGGTTTCTAATGTAATATAATTTGGTATCTCACAGAAAATTTTTGTTGTTTCACAGGAGTCCAAACTTTTTCTGTGCACGCTGTAATCTATTCTTTTAATGTGACCTTTGAAAACAAAAAAAATGTATTATCTAGTTTTAAGTTCCAGTAGATAAATCCTCATTAATAGAGGAAGTTTAAAACAATATAAATTTTAGCAACATAAAACCTGAGATGTTCTTTCAGAAGATTTCTTTGCCTTTGTCTGTCGAACATGAGATCCTCTTAATTCACATGCCCTATGATAAGGAACTTGCTGTTTAGAAGAAGGAATATACGCCAACAAGGAATGGGTTACTGGATGACTGTTCAAATACAAGCCTCAAGTCTGTATACAATCTATGTGTTCATCACTATGAACCAATTTCGTTTTTTATTATTTCCATGGCATAGCCATTCTTTTTTGTTTGTTTGCTTATGGTTTATGTTCCACTCAATGATACATATTGATAAAAATGATAGATTTTTTACAACTGAATGCAAGTGTTGGGATGTAGGCTTATTAGTTATTTTGTCTTCTTAATTTTTTAAAATTAATTTAGAATATTTTTCCATGGTTACATGATTCATGTTCTTTCCCTCCCCTCCTCCCACCCCCTCCCATAGCCAACAAGTAATTCTACTAGGTTTTACATGTGTCATTGATCGAAACCTATTTTCATATTATTAATATTTGCACTAGGGTGATCATTTAGAATCTATATCCCCAATCATATCCCCATCGACCCATGTGATCAAGTTAGTTGTTTTTCTTCTGTGTTTCTGCTCCCATAGTTCTTTCTCTGAATGTGGATAGTGTTCTTTTCCATAAATCCCTCAGAATTGTCCTGGGTCATTGCATTGCTGCTAGTACAGAAGTCCATTACATTTGATTTTACCACAGTGTATCAGTCTCTGTGTACAATGTTCTCCTGGTTCTGCTCCTTTCACTCTGCATCAGTTCCTGGAGGTTGATCCAGTTCACATGTAATTCCTCCAGTTCATTATTTCTTTTAGCACAATAGTATTCCATCACCAACAGATACCACAATTTGTTCAGCCATTCCCCAATCCATAGCCATTCTTTTTTAATGTCACTATGAGAAATTTAATATAACTCCCCCATCCAATAACTTTTCTTAAGTCAAAGCCTAGGTAGCCTAAGAATCTGATATATTTTTATTTCATCTGTTTCATTAATAACTAATTTAATGTCTTTAAAATCTTCTTCAATGCAGTTGTGTTTCCAGGTTGTGGGAATACAAGTATGTCTATTACTTTTTTTCTGAAGAAAATGACTTTATTACTTTTATCATCTATATGAGGTTTTTGGATTTTTATCATCTTTTTGAGGTTCAAATCCACTTGCCTTTTTCAGGGGAAAATGATTATATAATAGTATTTATAGACCAGTAGTTTATAATTGATATATTTGTAGTCTAGCTTTCAAACATCCTATATCCTTTCATTGAAGTGCCCTTGGTATGCTATCATAAAGTGTTTGACTGAAAACAAATGCCCATTTACTTGGTAGAACTTCCTCCATTTTCTGGCTCCTTGATGGTAGATTGATTTGACTACCCTTGGCAGGATGCTACTAGCTTCTCTAGAGTGTTGAGAATGATGAGTCCTTCATCTCTATGTTCACCGCACTGGCAAAAGATTCTTCTATTTCCATACGAAAAAAATATG
This sequence comes from Gracilinanus agilis, assembly GCF_016433145.1. Lineage (NCBI taxonomy): Eukaryota > Metazoa > Chordata > Mammalia > Didelphimorphia > Didelphidae > Gracilinanus > Gracilinanus agilis. The sequence continues at coordinate 217,312,047 of NC_058131.1, forward strand.
ATGCATGGGTCATTGTCAATGATCCATCTGAAGGTCATAAATTTCCTCAGATATGATTTATGAATCCAGTATAGCCCAACACTAGATCTTGAGCACTAAGGGTGTCAAAGAGCTGACATTCCTAAAAGAGAATAAGAGGCCACTAATAAAGAGAAACACAAATATCCTATTGGTGGAACATCCTTATGTAGGAGTGATGCCTTCTTACCCTTCAGCATTCACCTAAAAGGTATAACTGAGTCTGTCAGTCCACATAATATAACTTATTATTATAATATTATATATTAATTATTATATTATGTACTAATACAAAATCACAGTATTATATTGTCCCGCTCAGCAGAGTACCAGTTAAAAAATCTTTTATCCTAATAATAATATTGAGGGATTATGAAATAGGGACTAGAGGATGATGCCTAGTTAGGAGGAACTAGATTTAGTCTGACAAATAATAGCTATATGATACTGAACAAAACATTTAATTTCTTAGTGCCCCAGGCAACTAAGACTATAGATTGCAGAAGATTGATAATCTACAACTGTAAGGGGAATTTCCTCTCCAGGAATACCATAAACAATGGTATCCCAAATTTTGGTCATGTGCCTCATCAGCAAAAATTTTTGAGCACAAAATCTCCTGTATAATTGTATTTATAAATTTTTATTTACTACTTGTTTAATCCTTTTCAATCATGTCCAACTCTTCATGGCCTCATTTGTAGTTTTCTTGGCAGATATTGAAGTAGTTTTCTATTTCCTTCTCCAGCTCATTTTACAGATGAGAAAACTTAGACAAACAGGAATAAGTGACTTGCCCAGAGTCACACAGCTATTAAGTATCTGAAGTGAGACTTTAACTCGGGTCTTCCCAACTCCAGAACTGGCACTCTATCCACTGTGTTGTCACCCAGCTGCCCTATTCACTACTTACTTATATGAATCTTATATGAATCATGACATGTGCAATAATACAAATAAGGAGGATGATATAAAAATAACAAATAATATTTTAAATCATTTCATTTTACTTACTAATATGCAAAATTTTCTGCTTTCACTAAAATATTATTAACAATAACATTTTTGGTTAGAACACTGATTATGATAGGACATGCTTCATTAATTTTGAGAATCTTAGTTTAACACAGTGATAGAGCGATTTGGATGTATGGATCAAAGGCTAGTTTATTTTGATACTAGATGGGAGAAGAATTTCATAGGTATTTATAATTTTATATAATTTATATGTTTTTTGTTCATAGAAGCTTCATTTTTGAATGTTTTAAAGCTATTACTAGCTCATATCTCGAGAAAGAATGGGTGCTTATAGTTAGGTTCATTATTAATGATAGTGGATATGTACCCATATTCCAAATAATCTTAATAATTTCTCATATTTTTGTCATATCTAATTAGATGCCATTGTTTTTACTCCATAGTAGGGTTAACACAGAGGTCCTTCTCAAATTAAAAGTGTTAGCTCCACTGTTATATTATTCACACATACTCACAGCATTAGCATTATCTTCAAACCTTGTCTTTTTTGCCAGATTCTCTTTATGCCATTTTATTGTGAGGGTTAGTTTAGTTCATAATCCATAGCTCCACTTATCTAGGTGCATAAAAACTTGGATATATTGTGATTGTTGCTGTTTACACTTTGTCTTTAAAGAGGCCCAATTATATTACAGAGTGGTCTTGACTTGTACATGAATTGGATTCAAATGAGGCAGTATTACACAAAACCATCAGTTTCATTCTTTTCCAGAGTCATGCAAGTCCAGTGCCAAGACAAAAGTCAGGACAACTGGTGATGACCAAGGAGGCAGTGGATGGCCTTGGTGTCTTTGACCTCTGACCAAGCTCTAAGCACTCCACGTTACCTGTTCAACCACCATCAGGATTATTAGATAAATTGCATCTACTCATTTCAGCAAAGAAAATATTCATGTTTGGGTAGACATCCCCTCAACTCACAAATGGGTACATGGCCCATAAATTACCCCAACATGGTTTAGGTCATTTGCCAAGAGGGTTTACTGAGATGTGACTATTGTGCGTACTATAGCTTCTTGGAGCCCCAAGTGAGAGTTGAGTACCAGGTAAATGCCAAAGGTAGATGGGCAGCTCTCAAAAGGGGTCAGCAAGTCCTCCCACCAGAGGAGCTAGTCCTCATTGAACATCTAAATACCCCAGATAACATTATAATATATTAAAAGGAAACAAAGAGGGTCTCGATGTCAATCCATATTCTAAATATTAGTAAATCTTAATTGATTTCTTTTTATTAGATGAAAACACATGGAAATATGAATATTTTTCTTCCCATATCCAAGTAGATTATTAAGTGTATTCCTTGAGATGCCATACACCAATTTGGAGACCACTGCCCTACAAGGATGAATCACAGTTCCTGACCCCTCCCTACCAAAATAAGTACTATATATGTAGATGATGGTAAGTACTTAGATGAATAGATACAAGTGACCATTATCAAGTACAAGTAGGAATTAGGCCATCCCTAAAAAAATCTCAGGCATATTGGTCTTTATCAGAAGTCTTAGGTTTAAGCTCAGCTGTCATATTTTCTAGCTGTATAACTTAGGGCTAGGTTTTTAAGGACTTAATCTTTCTAAACTTCCCTGTAAAATGGAAGCATAAATAGGGTATTTTAGGTTTTTTGACATTTTAGATTTTTTTAAAAATACCTCTGTGAAGTAGAAAGCTAAAGTGTTATTTACTCCATCTTACAGACGAAGAAACTGAGGTTTCTGAGACCTAAGTGAATTGCCCATGGGAAGAAAAATATCTAGGAAGTGTTTGAGTAGGGATTTAAACCAGGGTCTCCTGACTCCAAATCCATCATTCTATCCACTATGCCAAGCTGCCTCTTAGAAAAATATTTAGTTCAAAATGGTCCTTCAAAGTCTGTATCCTTAAGTCCTACAGAAACATGATTCTTCTTACTTTTTTAAGAATTTAACCAAATTAGCAGTATCAAAGATGAAAAGGGAGACCTCACCTCTAAAGAAGAGGAAATTAAGGCAATCATGAAAAACTATTTTGCCCAATTATGTTGCAATAAATATAGCAATCTAGGTGATAAGGATGAATATTTATAAAAAATATAAATTGCCTAGATTAACAGTAGAAGAAATAGAATACATAAATAATTCCATATCAGAAAAAGAAATTGAAAAAGCCATCAAAGAACTCCCTAAGAAAAAATTGCCAGGACTAGATGGATTCACAAGTGAATTCTATCAAACATTCAAAGAACAATTAATCCAATACTATATAATTATTTGACATAATAAGCAAAGAAGGAGTTCTACCAAATTCATTTTATGACACTAAAATGGTACTGATCCCAAAGCCAGGCAGACCAAAAACAGAGAAAGAAAACTACAGACCAATCTCCCTAATGAACATAGATGCAAAAATTTTAAATAAAATACTAGCAAAAATGACTCCAGCAAGTAATCATGAGGGTTATCCATCATGATCAGGTCGTATTTATAACAGGAATGTAAGGATGGTTCAACATTAGGAAAACCATCCACATAATTGACCATATCAATAAGCTAACAAACAAAAATCACATGATTATCTCAATAGATGCTGAAAAAGTTTTTGACAAAATACAACATCCATTCCTATTGAAAACACTAGAAAGTATAGGAATAGAAGGACCTTTCTTAAAAATAATTAACAGTATATATCTAAAACCATCAACAAACATCATATGCAATGGAGATAAATTGGAAGCCTTCCCAATAACATCAGGAGTGAAACAAGGATGCCCCTTATCACATCTATTATTTAACATTGTACTAGAAACACTAGCAGTAGCAATTAGAAGAGAAAAACAAATTGAAGGTATTAAAATAGGCAATGAGGAAACTAAGCTATCACTCTTTACAGATGATGTAATGGTCTACTTAAAAAATCCTAGAGAATCAACAAAAAAGCTAGTAGAAATAATCAAGAACTTTAGCAAAATTGCAGGATACAAAATAAATCCACATTTGGAACTATGCCCAAAGAGCACTAAAAGATTTCTGCCCTTTTATCCATACCATTGCTGAGTTTGTACCCCAAAGAGATTATAGGGAAAAAGACATGTACAAAAATACTTATAGCTGTGCTCTTTGTGGTAGCAAAATACTGGAAAATGAGGGTATGCCCTTCAATTGGGGAATGGCTGAACAGATTGTGGTATATGCTGGTGATGGAATACTATTGCACTCGAAGGAATAATAAATTGGAAGAATTCCATGTGAACTGGAATGATCTCCAGGAATTGATGCAGAGTGAAAGGAGCAGAGCCAGAAGAACATTGTACACAGAGACTGATACACTGTGGTAAAATCGAATGTAATGGACTTCTGTACTAGCAGCAATGCAATGACCCAGGACAATTCTGAGGAATTTATGGAAAAGAAGACTACCCACATTCAGAGGAAGAACTACAGGAGTGGAAACACAGAAGAAAAACAACTACTTGAACACATGGGTTGATGCAAACATGATTTGGGATGTAGACTCTAAATGACCACCCCAGTGCAACTATCAATAATATGGAAATAGGTCTTGATAGATGACACATGAAGAAACCAGTGGAAATGTGTGTTGGTTGGTGCAGGGGAGTTAAGGGGGGCGGAGGAGAGAATAAGAACATGAATCATGGAATCATGGAAAAAATTTATCTAAAAAATAAAATTTCAAAAAACAAACAAACAAATAAATTTAAATCTGGAAAAAAAGAATTTAAGTTTATTTATTTAATTAATTAATTTAGAATATTTTTCCATGGTTACATGAATTATGTTCTTTCCTTCCCCTTCCAAACGCTAGGGAGGGGAGATCAAATGTTAAGAATTAAGTTGTCCTTGCCCTCAAGGAGACAATATTCTATGTAGAGAAATAATATATAAGTAAATACAAAGTACATACCAAGCAAATACAATGCAATTTCAGAAGTTAGAGGGTTACTAAAAGCTGGGAGGTAGTGATGATCAGGAAAAGGTTTCTGGAGGTGGTGGAACCTAAACTAAACTCTGAAGCAAGAGCGAAGAGTCAAAAGTGAGGAGGGAGTACAAGCCAGGCCCTGGGAACAGCCTGTACAAATATTAAAAAATGGGAGATAGTGTATCCTGGGTGAAGAACAGCAAATAGCCCAATATGTCTGGGACATGGTGTGCATGAAGGAGAACAAAGTACAATAAATATGAAAGGCATGATGGGGTCAGATTGGGAAGCTTTTTTAATTTTAAAGGAGTTTATATTTGATCACAAAGACGCTAAAGAGCCAATGAGGTTTTCTGAGCAGGGGAGTGACTTAGTCAAACTAGAGGTGGTTGTTAGATAAGTACTTTAGAGAGGGACAACCAAAGTGTGTTATAGGAGGGAGCAGCTCAAAGAATAAAGAGTGAGGTCTGGAGACAGGAAGTCCTGGGTTCAAATTTGACCTCAGACACTTCCTAGCTGTGGGACCTTGGGCAAATCATTCAAACCCTTCAACTTCATTTGCTTGGTCCTTCTGCTTGGAACCGACAGTATGCATTCTAAGGCAGAAGGTAAGGATTTAAGAGAGAGAGGCAAAGGCAGAGAGAGAAAGTGTTATGGGTGGTTGGAAGAGGAAGATCTCTATGGGGGACATCCAAAGGTGGAATCTGAATTGCACTTTAAAGGATGGATAGAAATAAAGTAGGTAAGTATTTGAATGATACTGTCCCAGGAATAAAGCTTTGGCTTCATATGTAGTAGGTTCAATCTTGTAGCATCTTACAACTACTCTCTAGCTTGGGCCCCTGCCCTGGGTGTCCCCATCAAACATCAGAATTTAGCTCATCTAGGTCTCAAAAAAAAAGTTTCCTCAGTGCCTTTTGCAAGCCCTGATGCTAACAATGCATCAGATATAAGATTTGTTTTCTTTTCATTTCAATTCAGCTAAATGAAAACACAAAGACTCATAGCAGAGGTCATAAACAATCAAAACAATTCCCCTGGTGGATCCCCAGGCCCCCACCCCACCCAAGGACATTCCAGTTTAGGAAATCAAAACCTGATCCCAGCATGCTGTTCCAGACTTATCACACTTGTTCCTCTTCATGCACACTATGTTCCAGACTTATTACACATTACTATCCTTTGTGCACACTATTGGCCAATTTGCTTTTCCTCATTCATGATACTCTATCTCCCATGTCCATGAATTTGTACAAGCTGTTTCCCAGGCCTGGAATTTATTCTCTCCTCACTTCTGACACCTGGAGGATCTGTCTTCTTTCAGAATTTAGCTTAAGTTCCATTTCCTACAAGAAGCTCTTTCTGATCACCATCCCCCAGCACTTAGTATCCCTCTCTCTCACCCCTGTAATGACCTTGTATTTATGTCTTTAAATTTAATCATATAGGTACATGTTATACTTGATATGCACCCATATAAGTTCCCAGTTCCAACTAGAGATAAGCCTTCTTCCCTTCTTCCCTCAAAAGAGAAAATAACTCTGAGTAGAGAGCTTCAGCCTCTTTTTCATTTCATCCTCTATAAACAAGACAATCCCTAACCCCAAAGAGAGCCAGGGATCAGAGAAGAAAAACATGTCAGTCAACCTTCAAACACCCAACTCTGCTCATATGCCTATAATAGAAACCACTGAGAAAATGAACCCTCCATTCTGTATAATAATGATAACAACAACAACAACTAGCATTATATGGCACTTTAGGGTTTTGGCAAATGCTATATAATCGCTTTGTAAGTCAATGCTATCATTATCATCTTTTCAGAAAAGGAAACTGAGACTGATAAAGACAAAGTGACTTTCCAGGGTCATACAGATCATAAGTATTATTGGCAGAATTTGAACAGGTATTCCTGGCTTAAGGTCCAACATTCTAACCACTGCACCACCTAGATAACTTTATCACCAACATCCCTAAAACTCCATGTTACCTTTCTGTGATTTCTCCTTTATTTGTTCCCTCCAGGGCTTTCCTGAATGTATCCTAAGCAGATTTCACCTATATAAAGATTATTTGCTTGGCCCATGTTCCCTAGAGGTAACTCTGCTCCCAGCCCTCCCCACAAACCCACCAGGTTAGTCCAGTTCTGCAATCCTAATTTCATCTCTTTTCATATCTCCAGTGTTTATACCACCCAGGAAAGCCTCATTCTTCCCACCCCAGTCATTATATCTACAATAGTTCCTAGGTCAACAAATGTAGTTCCATAGGAGACATCCAGGTTTTTCTCTCACTTTCCAGAAGAAACATGAACATGAGGAAAACTACTAATTATAACTCCTTTTGTCTTCCTAAGCCTCAGTTTCCTCATTTTTTGAAAGATCACTTCTATGCAGAGGTATAATTGATACATGTTTAACAACAATCAGAGAAAAAAATCAATATATGACATACTTATAAGTTTAGTCTGTATAAATAGCACTTTCTTAGGTCAAGACAATCAACAAAATAAAAAACGAACCCTAGATTTGTAGCATTCACCAGTTGGGAAGTGTAAATACTCACAATAAAAATTAATCAGTTCTCAAGTCCAGAAAGATTTAGCTCCTGCACACCTTTGCTTCTACCTCTAACATTCCATTATTTCAAGAATTTAGGAGCATCTTCCTGATACTAAAAGCATATTTTTATTTCAGATAAATAAAATAAGCAGAGCTAAGAAGACAAGCTGATTGGCTAATTGCTGGTTAAGATCAATGGGATGTAATCAAACCTCCAGCTGAATCCCACATGTAAACCACAGAGTATTGTTTTGCACATTAGAGTTCCTGGCAGATGCATGGTGGCTGGTCATGTCTAGGCAGAATGGCAGCTTATAGATTTATAGAATTCCTAACCTATTGGTTATATAATATTTAATTTTTATCCCTAAATCTTCACTCAGCAACTTAAGAAAGGTTCTTTCAGGCCTTATTTGTTACTCTTGTCTGGGGCAGCAACAGGTAATGAAGGAATGCATTTAAGATTATGTTGCAACATGTACAAATGTCACCTAGTTTCATAGGATCATGAAAGGCAGACTTGCATAATGGAGGAATCAGGAAGCCTTGGGTTCAAGGGCCAGCTATGAGACATACTCAGCAGAGGCATATAACTGCAGCTAGGTAGCACAGTGGATAGAGTTCTGGACTTGGAGTCAAGAAGACCTGATCTGAAATCCAGCCTCTGACACTAGCTCTGTAACCCTGGGCAAGTCACTTAACTTCATTTGCCTCAGTTTCTTCATCTGAAAAGTAAACTGGAGAAGTAAATAGCAAACCACTACAGTATCTTTGCCAAGAAAACCACAAATGGGGTCACAAAGAGTTGGAAACTACTGAACAACAACATGAGACATACTGTTTCGGTGACTCAGATCAAGTTACTTAAGCTGCCAGTACCCCTGGGCTGCCCTCTAGGATGGCAGAGCAGTTGCCAGTATATTTTGGTAGAGGCCATTTCCTGACTAGGAGCTCCCTATATCAGTTAGATCACAGATCCAGACTCTACCCGCCCAAAACAACAACAACAACAATAACAACACAAAACACACACACACACACACACACATACACACATCTTAACCTCCAGGGTTAGATGGGATCTTAGAGGTTATCTGATCCAACCTCTTCATTTCCCAGATGAAGAATCTGAAGCCCAGAAAAGAGATAAGGTTTCACAAACAGGATTTCAATTTCTTTTCTCAGTGGTTTCTACTCCCACTTAGAAGTAGGGAAGGTAAAAGGTTTATCTTCTGATTGAGGGTGCGAAGGCACTGAATGGTCCTGAAAATAGTAGGGAAGGGAAATAAATATAGGGAGAAGGGAGAAGAAAAGGTGATGCCTGGCAGACTCAGATCCTAGCTAACAGTCAAAGTCAACCAGACTTTGACCTTGAAAGGGTGATAAACTCAATATTATCAATCAGTGTAATCAGTGGAAACCACAGGGGCTGTCAGATTGAGGAAGAATCCAATCAATTTGTCAAGGACAAGTGGTTGAGAACAATAGCTGTAACATTAATTAGGGTGGGAAGGCAGTGTCCTGCCCTTGTTCAGTAGACACTCTGAAGCCAGGGAACAGACTTCCCTACACACTTGGTGGTCTATCCTGCAGGGTAGAGTTTCTGAAGGCTTTCTTTTGGGGAGATCTTTTTTTAAAGCTATTTTACCACACATACACTTTCTGCCAACACATATTTTGTTCATGAAACAAACATTTACTAACTGTCTACTATATGGCAAAGTCCCTTGCTAGGTGGTACTGACATGCCATATATACATATCGGTCTGACACAGGATAGGATTTTGAGCAAGGCAAACAGGAGATCCAGACCCAACCCTTCAGGACAAGGGTTCTTAACCTTTTCTGTGTCATGGACCCCTTTGGTGCAGTCAGGTGTTGGCACAGACTTCGGTAATATCTACGGACCCTGTGACAGAATAGTATTTTTTAAATGTAGAATACTATTATTCTCAGGATAACATTTTAAATACATAAAATATATAAATAAGATGATAAATGAAACAAGTTATAATGAAATACAATTTAAGATCTATTTTTTTTAATTCATACCTTTTATCTTAGAATCAGTACTAAGTACTGGTTACAAGATAGAAGAGCTGTAAGGACTACACAATAAGGATAAAGTGATTGTCCAGGGTCACATAGCTAGAAGGTGTCCAAGGCCATATCCAAACCCAGGATCTCTCATTTTTGGCCTGTGGAATATGTTTTAAAACAAGTGCATGGACCTCATGTTTAGAATCCCTGTTCTAGGAAAATATGTAGAAGAAGGAATCTGCTTTCTGCTGAGGAGAAAAGACTTTCTCAAGAGCAATTCTGTCCCCCAGACATACATGGTTGTCTCCTACTCTCATGAGAATGTCCTTTCTAACCTTCTTCTGTAAAATACTTCAAAATGCAACTTAAATGTCACATCCTCCATGAAGTCCTCCCTGATGCCCCTTTTCTTCTTTGTAAAGATTTTGCACCGTAGATGTCATGAAACATGTTGTTTTACAACTCTCTAAAACCATGTAATGTATATTATCATTATCTGTGCCTTTGTCTATTACCAGACTTTGTGTCCTTAGTAGACTGAGAGTTCTGTGAAGACAGGTCCAGTGACTGACTTATCTTCATCTTTTTCATAAGGCCAGGAAGACATCCTGTTTCATGTACTCCCAAAACTACCTTGGATTTCTTTTCTTTCTTTTTCTTACCTTCCATCTTAGAATCAATACTGTGTATTATTGCCAAGGCAGAAGAGCAGTACCAGCTAGGCAATGGGTGTTAAGGGACTTGTCCAGGGTCACACAGCTAGAAAGTATCAGGGGCCATATTTGAATCCAGGACCTCCTCTCTAGGCCTGGCTCTCAATCCACTGAGCTACCTTACTGCTCCCATCATTTTCTATATATTACGTATATAGAAATATAATTATACATCATATCCCCCATTAGCACCTTGGAGGCAAGGAAGAGTTTGGTTTTTGTTGTTTTGTTATCCCACAGAGCCTAACATTCATTTCCTTTTTTTTTAAAGCCATACCTTCCATCTTAGAATCATCACTATGTATTGGTTCTAAGGCAGAAGAGTGGTAAAGGCTAGGTAATGGGGATCAAGTAACTTGCCCAGGATTGGATAGCTAGGAATTACTTAATAAATATAGCTTGATTGAAATTGTTAACTACATCATCATTTTCTTTATCATATAGTCCCATGAGACCCAGGAACCCCTTATGACTCCAAGTTCAGTGTAGTTTTGCATAGTTTTGCAACTATTATTTGAACCCTTATCTAGTGGATTCTCTACCAAGAGACCAGGAAAGAATCATAAAATAATAAAGCACTTAACTAGGACAGAATGTACAAGAAATAACAGAGGGAAAAAAAACACCCATTCTCAGTTCCCCATAATGCATTTTCCCACAGACTCTTATACTAATGATGAGGAAGGAAGCAATCCCTGAACAATTCAGTTTACAATGAATATATTATATCTGGAATGTATCTTGTGATTCCATCTCTCAGCAACTTGCTATCCCCTCATTTCTTCCTAAGACCTTCACAGTAATAATGATAATAGTAACAGCTAATACTTATACAGTGTTTCCTACATGCCTGGCATTGTACTAAGTGCTTTACAATTACATTTGAGCCTCATCTCAACTCTAGGAATTCAGTGTTCTTATTTCCTCATTTTATAGATGAGGAAACTAAGAAAAAGGTTAAGTGACTTGCCCAGGGTCACACAACCAGGCCAGATTTCTGACTCTTGGTCCAGTATTCTAGTCACTGCACTATTTAGCTACCCATAACTCCCTTGGCAAGGGTTAAAAGACCCCCCCTACTTCTGCTGCCTCACTTCATCTCTTCAACTATCATCACCCACTGAAACTTCATCCTCTCCCATTACCCTCTACCTCCAAAGTAGCTATCACTTCTCCAATGAACTGCTGCTGCCATCTTCTGGAGATATTGTCTGCTATTGCATCTTTTTTTCCTTCTGGGAGAAGTGTTTCATGAGAATGGCCCAGGCAAGTCTAACACATAATCTGTCTAGTATATTGTTTGAAAGACTTCACCAGACCAGGCTGATACAAACAGACCTATTCTGGCAACTCTCAAGACCTTTCTTTTCTCTTTGCTTTTACCAAGATCTTTTCTTTCTTTCTTTTTTTTCTTTCTTTCTTTCTTTCTTTCTTTCTTTCTTTCTTTCTTTCTTTCTTTCTTTCTTTCTTTCTTCCTTTCTTCCTTCCTTCCTTTCTTCC
>NC_058131.1:217324218-217370490 GCF_016433145.1 Gracilinanus agilis
CTTCCTTCCTTCCTTCCTTCCTTTCTTTCTTTCTTTCTTTCTTTCTTTCTTTCTTTCTTTCTTTCTTTCTTTCTTTCTTTCTTTCTTTCTTTCTTTCTTTCTTTCTTTCTTTCCTCCTTTCTTTCTTTTTCCATTATGGTTCTATCAGCTTACCCTGGGTCGTTCAAAAATTTTTTGAAGTTTCACTGTACCTAAAGTATGTAGTTAGCAACAATGGGGGGAGAGAGCTAAGCCTGGTGACCTTTGCCACAAAATCTAGACTTTGGATCTTCTAAATCCATCATGTAATATCTTAATACAAAATCAAAACAGTTCTTACCCTAAAAGAACTTCTATTCTAATGGGAGAGGCAACTGCAGTTATATACAAAGTAGCTATAAACAAACAAACACCAATAACTGGACAGATCAGGAAAAGCCTTTCACAGAAAGTGTTAAAGGAAATTGGGGAATTCAAGTGAAGGAAGTAGGGAATAAATATATTCCATGCATGAAGGATAGAGGCATGAAAATGAGAAATGAAGTGTTATGTGTGAGGAACAAAAAAGTGGCCAGTTTTTCTGACCCTAACATGCATAACAGAGCAATAATGTGTAATAGGAGTAAAAAATTAGATGCTAAGTTTTGAAGAGTTTTAAATGCCAAATAGAAGACTTTATGTTGCTGATCCTAAAGGTAATAGGGAATCACTGGAGTATGTTGAGGAGTTAGAGTGACACGATCAGATATGGTTGTTAAGCATATAGTATTTTTTTTATAAGTTTGGTAGTTTGATACACATAGGCATGCAATCTTGTGACTCCTCAGCCCTACAGTCCCCAGGGCAAGTACAAGCCTTGGCTTGAGCTTTATGATAGGATGCATAACCTGATTAAAAGCACAATTTCTGGGTCTCTGATCTTTATCTGATTGCTGATGCACAAATTCATAGGGACTGTACAGAAGGGCAACCTTAGGGTCTGTCAATCAGTTAATGGTCTAGAGACTTCAGATCACCAGGTCTGGGTTATTTTGATTAGAAAAGATTACTAAACTTGCATATCTAGATACACTGAAGATAATAAATAAAATACTTTTATTTTTTATTTGTTTTTAATGTTCATTTTAAAATTTTCAGTGCCATATTCTAGACCTCATCCCTCTCCAACTCGTTGAGAAGGCATGCAATACAATATAAATTATATAAAATTTTATGCAAAATATATTTCAATATTAGCCATGTTGCCAAAAAAAGAAAAGAAAAATCAAGAAAGTGAAAAAAAAGTATGTCTCAGTCTGCATTCAGGGCTCATCATTTCTCTTTCTGGAGGTAGATAGCATTTTTCATCAGGAATCTATTGAGTTGTCTTGGTTCATTGTATTGATTATTTTAGTGAAATTATTATTCTTTGACCCACACATTTTTGGGTTTAGATTAGTTTCAATTAATTTGTAATCTATGATTTCATAGATCTTTATTTAATGTAATTTTTATTGCATTATGACATGAAAAGGGTTAATTTAATATTTCTACATTTTTTGTGAGATTTTTATTCCCTGACATATGGTTAATTTTTGTGAAGGTTCCATGTTCAGCTGACAAAAAGGTGTACTCCTTTCTATTCCAATTCAACTTTCTCCAGAGATCTTTCATTTCTAATTTTTCAAAAATTGTATTTTTCTCTTTAACTTCTCTCTCTTTTTTTACTCTGTCCCTCCTCATAAGTTCACTTTGCTTCTTACCACTGCCTCCCTTAATTTGTTCTCCATCTTATCCCCTCTTTTCTTTTACTGTGTTACCCTCCTACTTCTCTATTCCATAAGGAAGATTTCTATGCCCAACTCAGTGTGTGTATATGTGTGTGTGTGCATGTGTGTGTGTGACTGTGTGTGTATTTATATATTCCTTCTTCTTTGAACCAGTTCATCTGAGAATGATGTTTACATGTGGCTTACTTCCCTTTTCCCTCCATTGTAAAATTTCTCCCTGAAGTATCTCTTTTATGTAAGAACATTTTCTCTATTCTTCTCCTCTCTTCACCCTTCTCTCACTGCATCCCTTTTTTCACGCCTTCATTTTTTTAGATCATCCCAATATAATTGACTCATATTTATGCCTTTTCTCTATGTAGACTACTTTTCACTGTCCTAATAAAGAAAAGTTCTTAATAGTTACCTATATTATCTTCCCATATAGGAATGTTTACAGTTTAACCTTATTGAGTCCTTCATGAATTCTCTTTCATATTTATTTTTTATGCTTCTCTTGAGTCTTATATTTGAATGTCAATTTTTTCTACTCATCTCTGGTCTTTTCAATGTGAATGCTTGAATACCCTGTATTTCATGAAATATCCATTTATTTCCCTGAAGGAATACACTCAGTTTTGCTGAGTATATTACTCTTCATTGTAATACTAACTCATTTGCCATCTGGAGTTTCATATTCCCAGTCCTATACTCTTTTAATGTGGTAGCTGTTAAATCTTATGTGATCCTGACAGTGACTTACATGGTATTTGGATGGTTTTTCCTAGATAATTAAAGTATTTTCTCCTAGACCTAGGCTTTAATTTTTCTAGCAGTTTTCATCTGGGGATCTGTTTCAGGAAATGATCTAGGAATCTTCTCAATTTCTGTTTTGCCATCTGGTTCTAAACTATCAGGCAATTTTTCCTTTACAATTTCTTCAAATATGATGTGTAGACTTTTTATCATGGCTTTCAGATGCTGTTATAATTCTTAATTTAACCCTCCTCTGCATTTCCCAGGTTGATAATTTTTCTAATGAGATATTTCACACTTTCTTCTATTTTTTTCATTCTTTTGACTTGGTTTCTTGATGTCTCATGAAGTCATTAGCTTCCACTTGCCAAATTCTACTTTTAAAAGAATCATTTTTTTAGTGAACTTTTGTACCTCTTTTTCCATTTGACCAATTCTTTAAAAGAGTTGTTTCCATCAGTGAAGCTTTGTACTTCTTTTGTCATTTGGCCACTTCTGCTTTTTAAAGAGTTCTTTTCTGCAGTAAGGTTTTGTATCTCTTTTACCATATAGTCAATTTTTTTAAACCTTTACCTTCTGTTTTAGAGTCAATCTGTGTATTGACTCCAAGGCAGAAGAGTGGTAAGGGCTAGACAATGGGGGTTAAGTGACTTTCCCAGGGTCACACAGCTAGGAAGTGTCTGAGGTCAGATTTGAACCTAGGACCTCCCATCTCTAGGCCTGGCTCTCAATCCACTGAGACACCCAGCTGCCCCTAATTTTGTTTATTAAATTGTTACTTTATTAATTTTTTGCCTTTTTTTACCAAGTTGTTGTCTTTTCCTAATTTTCTTGCATTGCTCTCATTTCTTTTCCCATTTTTCCTGTACCATTCTTATTTGATTTGAAACCTTTAAGGTTTTTTATGATTTCTTTAGCTCTTTAAAATATTCTTGTTGAGCTTGTGTTCAGTCTGCATTTTTCTTTGAGACTTTGCTTATAGATGTTTTCCATTCATTGTTTTCTCCTGAATTTGTTTCTTTATCTTGCCTGTCACCATAATGATCTTTATGGTCAGGTTCTTTATTGTTGTTGTTGTTTGCTCATTTTTCTAGCCTATTTTTCAACTTTGAAATTTCTGTTAAAGTTTGGCTCTGCTATGGGCAGGAGGTGTGTAGTTAGTCAGGGCATGGAAGCAATACCTCATGCCTCAAGCTTTTCCACATTGCTATTTTCAAAGTTGGTTCTGAAGATCTATAAGTTTTTGGTCTTCCAAAGCGGTGTGATCTGGGAAGAGGTGTGGTTGCTGCTCCCCTAGTCTACACTTTGGTCCTTATTCAGGTAGTTCTTCTGATCCTTCACCACTGTACCACTATTATTCTTCAGGGTCTGTGCTCCCTTCTAACTACAAACACTCCTTTCTGCCCCAGAACTATGACCTATAAGTGAATATGGACAGTAGAGTTGCCAAATAGTATACTGTGCCCAGTGCTAGTCCCCTGTAATCTCTTTCTGATCAATTGTCCAATTCCATTACCATCTCTGGGCTGAGAGATTCTGAAACCTCTACTGCTGCTGTTGCCACTATTTATAAGGCCTAAAATTGGTGCTGCTGAGTGGACATCACCCCCAAGTCATAGATTTTATTTAGAAGTTAGGGAAAGGAGAAGAAAAGGCAATGAGTGGTATATTTTAATGGAGTCTGGCTAAGAATTAGAAGACAGATATAGGCCAATAGTTTGAGGTGATGGCAAATTTTAAAGATAGGGAGATTTGGGTATCTAGGCAGCAGAAAATGAACAGATAGGGAAATATCAAAGATTATATGAATGGATGATAGTTGAGGCAATTTGCCAGAAAAAGGATCTATGGTATTTGTAGAGCTCTACTCCTAGAAAAATACTAAGTTAGAGGAGGAAATATTCCATCTCTGCTACTTATTACCTATGTGACTTTGGACAAATCATTTAAATTCCCAGAGCATCAATTTCCTTACCCATAAATAGTGGTAGTTATATTAGGTAACCTCTTTGCTATCTTTGATTGTCTAGCTCTACATCAATAATCTATCATTCACTAGAATAAATCTACTAACACTGTTCTCCCCCCTACCCATAATCCCTAATTTAGATATATGTAATGTAAGGAAGCCACTGTTACTTCTAATTACTTAAAACCAATGAAAATGTATTCCTATTTCCTTACTATGTCTAGGGGACAGCCAGAGGTATAATGGATAGAGCACTAGATTGGGAATCAAGAACATCAGAGTTCAAATCCAGCCTCAGACATGAACTATGTGACCTTGGACAAATGTCTGCTTCAGTGTTCTCAACTAAAAAGTGGGAATACTAAGAGCACCTATCTCGCAGGGTTGTTCTAGGGATAGAATGAGGTTCTATTTGTAAGACATTTTGCAAACCTTAAAACACAACATAAATATTAGCTATTATTATTAAGTCTGTTTATTGGTAAGCCCAAAATAGGTTTCTTAATTATATTCAAATATGTCAATATTCCTCAAATGTAACTAAAGCTCCAAATAATACCATAGAAATAAATAACATCTTAATTAGTTTCAATTTTTTTTTCATATAGCCAGATCATTGGCCAACCCTCTAGGTTCCAAGATCAGCTGTATGAGGTACTAGGATCTAATACTTAAGTCATCTGTCACTCTAGGTCATGAGTTGCAGATAAATGCAAGGTGCCGAGGGTAGGAACTAAGCTAACAGGAAGAAAATGATAGGTATCAGATCAAGTGAAAAATTGGAGGATTGGTTTGTTTTGGCTAGTGTAGAACTATATCATATTATGGCTAGGGATCATGTTGATGTGAGTAGCCATATATTTTCTTGGGTCATAGATTCTTTAGGGTGAATGAGCCTATGAACAAGAAAATTTAGTTGAGTCAAGAAAGGAGGACCAATCTGGAAGAGTCAGGTAGATATCATATGTTGGGGAAACAATGTCAAGTCCAAGGTGTCGGGTAAGATAGAAAATTTGAGGGCAGGGGAGGTTGGAAATGATAGAGTTTGGAACATCATGAAGATTAAATGTGGCAGGTTTTGACCTCATTAAAACATGTGCCAAATGTCATATACCTTAGTGTATTAAAGAATTAGAGACATTAAAGCAGAAAAAAAACCCTTAGAGATACTTTGTTCAATCTTTTCATTTTAAAGATGAGCACACTGAGACCCCAAGGTAGCTTTCATTCTCTAACAGATACTCACCCTACTCAAACATTAATCTAAATATGCAAAGTCTCCTTTTTTCAACACATCATCTTCCAATTCTATAGGCCTTAGTTGTTGAGAATAGAAGGGATATAAATAAACAAATTCTCAGGTTATTAATACTAGAATAGATCAATTTTGATGCCCCAACTGATTGATTAATTACTGTTTATGGTCAACTGAAAAATCTGCCCTTACTGCTAGTGTCTGCTTAGGATCAAAATGGACCAAAATTAGAGTTCTTTTAGCTATTTTGGGTAGCAAGGAGTCTCTTGGCAATAAATTCCCTTTTTTCCCATAAGGTGATGAGGTACACCTATAATTATGAGAAATCATGAACAAGGACTTAGAAAAAGTTGTCAAACTTGAAAAGCTAGGACATCCCCAACCACTACTCACTGGTAAGTAGTTCTTAAGCAGTCACCATGATTAACTCTTGGGTTTCCATTTACTGTCTACTATACCTTTGAATTTTATGTGACTTTGGAGTCTCTCCTAGGCAGCTTATCCATGTTGAGGTATACTCATTGGAAAGGAAAATATCAAAATGTTATCAAGTTTAGGATCAAACTGGCGTTTTTGTTCTTCATTATATATAACATTTCATCTCCTGCCTCTATACTTTTGCATAGTTTTGCCTCCCAAACCTGGAATGCACTGTCTTCTCACCTCTACTTTCAGAATCTCTAGTTTCCATCATTGCTCAGCTCCAACATCACCTTCTATGTAAGAGCTTTCCTAATCCCTGAATATAACAGTGCCCCAAAAATTACTTTGTATTTTTGCATATATATACATATATATGATAGTTCTTTAGTTCTTTAAAGGCAGGAAGGAATGGTTTCAGTGTCTTATGTCCCCAGTGTCACAATAAATGCTTGTTGGTTGATTAATAAGTCATTAAAAAGTGGTCAGGTTCTCTAAGGACATAATGAACAAAAATACTAGAGAGTTGCTGTGGCATAAATAACCTCAAGAGTATGATACAATATTCAAGGCAGCCTCATAGTTTCTGAGGAACTATTATCTAATCACCTGGACTGGATTATTTTCTCCTCTAACATCAAATCTAGTTAAACTAAGACTCTTTTGAAGCTAACTAAAGAGCTGCAGAACAAGAGGAATTTGGAGCCTATCTTCCCTGTTAACTAGCTGATATAGGGCTAAAGTCCTCCTTCCTTTCTTGAAAGAATCACAGAATTGAAAGGAACATCAGTGGGCATGGAATCCAACCCATACCTGAAAAATAACTTCCTCTACACCGTAGCCAAAAATATTTATCTAGTCTTTGCCTAAGGACCCCCAAAGAGTAGGGGAACACCCTTGCCTCTGGAGGTACTCCATTCCAATTTAAGGTCACTCTGTTACTTTTTTTTCTTCCTTTTATGAAGCTTCAATCTGCCTTTTTGAAACTTCCACCCATATCTCTTAGTTTCTACCCTCTGGAGGACCAAACAGAAAAGATTTGCTTTGTAAGCATTTGTTTTCCTGGCATTTCTTCTGTTAGATTGTATGGTCCTTGAGGACAGGTAATAACTCTTTTTGTAGACTTAGCCCAGTGCCTGGCACATTGGTAGATGTTTAATAAGTGTTTATTAATTAACTGATTGATCTAATCCCTCTACCACATAAGTGAAAAGCTATTAGATCACTCCTGAGAAGTCTCTTCTCCAGTTTAAATATCCCAAATTCTATCAACCAATCCACATATGACATGAACTCCAGGACCTTTATCATCCCAGTTGCATCCTCTGGGCATTATTCAACTAATGGAGAAATGATATGGCCCCTCTAGAAGATAAGAAAGAATTGATTTCCTCCCCTGAGTACCCATAGAGGTCCCATTAAAAAAAAACTGTCAGCTCCAGAGTACTGCTGCCATCAAAGCCTTCAGACCCAGATCAATTATGTAAAAGGAAAAAAATGATTTTTCTTCCAAATTTGGAGGAATAATGGGGGGGGACAAGAATGTGTGGGAACATATTATAATTCATCTTTTTGGGCTTTAATATTAAGATTTTAATTTCCTTCAAGTGCTGGGTTGAGGCAGGTTATGTCAGTCAAGCCCAGGTGAGATTGTTTGCATACCTGTGGCTAAAAAGAAATGATCCATGCTGATGTGCTCCATAGAGATGAAACCACAAGCAAAACAAATGTGTCCTTTATCAGCCTTTTCCATCTACAAGCCATTAATACAAAATCTCTTTCTGCAGGAAGTCTTGTCCACAATAAGGTCCAGTAAAACACCTATGCTCCCAGTGACAGATACTTGGCTACGGGTAACAAAACACCTAAGAGGAAAGGGCTGGGTTACTCTTGGTGAGTTTTGAAACAAGTCCAGCTTGGATTTCCCAGATGCTAATCTTGCCAACTACTGGCTGCTTTAGGAACAGCCTGGGTAATTTTGTATCTTCAGTGGACAGGAACCAAAGAGGCAAAGGAAAGTGGTAAATTTCCAGGGTTCAAGGTCATTTGGAAAATTTGAAGACAATGGTTCTCCTGAGGTCTGACTGAGGTTATTAGCAGCCACGACTGAGGCTTCTCCTCATCCTTCATCCTTATCTTGACAAGGAATCATAGGATTTAGAGCTAGAAGAGTAGAGCTCATTCAGTCTAGTCCCATCATTTTTACACATAAGAGACACAGAGCCAAATGGCAGAACTGGGATTGGAACTCCAGTTCTCTGATGAAAATTTTGGGGTTCTTTTTACTTAACCATGTGGACTACTACCATAATTTCCCTGACTCCCAGGCTTATTATGAGAGGAGAAAATTGAGCCCAATGAGCCAAATACATTGAGAAAGTATAAAAAAAGAAGGATGGGGTGAGAGTGATATATTGGGAATAGTCAGCAGGAGGTAAAAAATATCTGGGTGACTCTCTTTCTTAGTCCAATATGGAAGAAGTAGTGAGGGGGAGAGAAGGGCCCAAGCAGGATTGTACACAAGAGAAAAACTTGAGCTATTAGAAATAGCTATAAAGGAAATGGACACTCCATCAGTTATACAGAAGTAGCCATGGGACACAAGGAAGTTTTAATTAATGGCTCTGGGTCAACCTGTAGAGTACCCAATCTTCCTTTTCTTTCATCTTTTCTCCATCATTACTCCTTTACTACCATTTTATTCTAAAGGACAAGAAGAAAAACTGAGGTCTGATTTCTTATTCCTGGAACCCTTGGATGGAATGAGCCAACAGTTGAAATTTAGCAAAGATGGAAGAACATGAAATTTTGTTCAAAAAATTATCCAAAGAATCAGGAAGCCCTGGCTTGGCAAAAGTTTATGTCATACAGATCTGTGGATCTTAGCCAGTCACAAGCTCTATTCAAGGCAGTTTTGTGAAAAATTATTAGAAAATAAAAAGAATATATTTTGGAAGCTCTTAAGAAGCTAAATGTGTTATCTTCTTTTGGGATTTGATTCAACCTATCACTGCAAACAACTTGATTTAAGTTCTACATGATGTCAATATTTAAGCCAGTTTTACAGGAAAAATAATGTCCCCCAAACTATCCCATGGTATTATGGAGGAATTATGGAGACCTTAAAACATGACAGAAATGCCAGTTCAAACTCTTGTTATTTAGTACCTTGATTGAGAGCAGGGCAGGAAATGGAATTCTTTTTGTTAGTGAACCCCTTAAATACTTTATGTGGAAAATAAAAATTATAGTATTCTGGGGTTGGAAGAGGGGGAAAAATCTTTTGCAATTTCCAATCATAACAAAATATAGTTCAGACCTAGAAAGAACTTTAAAGATCATTTAGTTCAAGTATACTGAATTTGGAGTCAGAAACCTGAATATGAATCTTGCCTATGCTACTTAGCACCTGTGTTACTCTAGACAAATCATTTCATCTTTCTGGGCTTTAGGCTTCTTGGCTTTAAAATGAGAGAATTGTATTAAATGATCATTAAGGTTCCCTCCAATCACCTTATAATCCTTCATTTTATACATTAGGAAAGAGGAAAGGAAATGACTTACTCAAGGCCACACAATAAGTAACAGAGACTGGGCTTAAATTAAATTCTTCTGAATCCAAATGCAGTGTTCTTTCCACTAAATCACATGATTTCATAAACCACCAAGTCTAAAGTCAACCTCAGAGCAATTTTCAACAGCCAGGAATTTTCAACAGACTTCAAATGAAGCAAAACTCAGTACCTTTTGAAGCTACACATTGTTCTTTTACAGAATTCCAATTTTTAGCAGATTTTACCTATTTTTATAAAGATTCAAAGGCTACTTCTCTATAATTTCTACCTGGTGCTTCTAGCTCTAGCATCAGAAAAAATCTATTCCTTCTGCAACATGACAGTCTTTCAGATATTTGAAGATAGTTATCATGTTCTTCGAGTTTCTCTTCTCCAAAGTGAACAAAGACATGGTATAGCACCGGCCTGCAACTTTCCCCAAGCTCTCTCTCCCTTGACTGAGGCTGGCTCCCTAACCTCACCTATAGATGCATTTAACACTGACTATCTTTCCTAGAATGTGACTTCCAGAAATGAACATAAATATTGAAGATGTGGTCTGACCAGGACAGAGAACAATAGAGTTATCACCAGCCTCGTATATTAGTGGCCACATCATTTCTTTTTAAAAGGACCGTAGCCCTGGAGCAGTTATCCATACAAGAAAATAGGCCCCATATTTCCCTCGTGCATTTCCCAATTTGAGAAAATTATATCTTATTCAAAATTGCTGTCTGGAAGCACTAGGTGGCTCAGTTGAGAGAGTCAGGCCTGGACCCAGGAGGTCCTGGGTTCAAATTTGACCTCAGATACTTCCTAGCTGTGTGATCCTTGGCAAGTCACTTAACCCCCCTTGCCTAGCCCTTATCAGTCTTCTGCCTTGGCACCAATACTCAGTATTGATTCCAAGATATAAGGGAAGGGTTAAAAAAAAGTACTGTCAGAGAGATTTCAGAAAAGCTGGAGGAGCTACAAAGGGTGTCTAAGGTAACTGTCATAAAAATGAACCTTGATAAAACAAAACAAGTATGGATTTTATTTTTTTAAATAATTTTATAAATATAAAAATGAGAGAAGTGTGAGTAAAAAGCAGTTTGTGTGAAATAAAACTTTGGGATTATTTAACAATGTACCAAGCATTGGGGTACGGTGATACAAATACAGAAGCAAAACAGTCATTGCCCTCAGGAGACTTCTAGTAGGGGAAGACAGTAGATAAAAGGGAATGGTGACCAAATAAGAAAATTATGGTTGGAGAAAATACAGGGACAAGTATGCCCTTTTAGGATGTGAAGATGGTATTGATTTCATTATCATTCCTAGGATAAAGAGGAGAAAGAAGAGGAGAGCATGACAAAGAGATGGTCAAGGTGGATGTTCAAATTGGTTGTGATACATGATCTGGGGTCTGGAGCTGATACATGGACCATGTGAACTGGCACCACCTGATTCACCAGGCAGATTCTAAAACCAGAATGATAGCAAACAGCATAAGGCCTCAACGAAATATGACAGCTCAAAGTCCCAATACAACCTAAGAGTGTATTAAAAGAGATAATGCTCTAAAAAGGAAAGTGATAATTCCTCTCTTCTCTGAATCACATATTTTGATAAAATTTTAGAGTTTTAAACTTGCCTAGTCTAACAGATCTATAGAAAGGAATGCACACTACAATATACACATCATGTGGCCATCCTGCAATGGTTGAAAGGAGAAATCAGCACTTCTAGAGAAAGTCCATTTAACTTTTTTTAATCCTTATCTTCCATCTTAGAATCAATATTGTGTATTGGTTCCAAGGCAGAAGAGCAGTAAAAGCTAGGCAATGAAGGTTAAGTGACTTGCCCATGGTAACCCAACTAGGAAATGTCAGACCAGAGTTGAACTCAGACCCTTCCATCTCTGGTCTGGCTTTCAATCCACTTAGCTGCCATCTTAATTTTTTAGTTCATATTGTCAGGAAATTTTTTTCTTGACACTAAGCCTAAATTGGCCTTTTGGCAATTTGTGCCCATTGCTCCTGGGTACAATTAAATGAGTCTAATCTCTCTTTCACATGACAGCCCTTAAAATAATTTAAAGCACCCATCATGACCCAGAAGTCTTCAATTCTCTAAATGAAATATTCCAGTTCCTGCAACTGGTTCTTAGTTCTAAATAATATATCTAAAACAGAACTAATTATCTTTCTCCTTGAATCTACATTTTCTCCTAACTTCCCTATATTTGTCAAGAGACTAGGTTTGCAATCCAGGAGTCACACAAGTCTTGTCATCTATCACTACGGCACTTCTCTCTCTGTCTCTCTGTCTCTGCCTCTCTGTCTTTCTGTCTGTCTGTCTCTCTCCCCCACCCCCTCTTTCTCTCTCTCTCCTTTCTTTTCTCCATTCACACCACAACCACCCTAGTTCAGCCTCCTAACTGACTAGGCTCTATCCTTTCCAATCCATCCTCTTCCTAGTTGAAAAATTGATATTCCAAAAGCACTGTTCTGATGATATTACTCTTCTCCCCAAGAAGACTTAATGGTCCCCTCTTTCCTATAGGATAAAATATAAGCTCCTTTCTCACAATAATTTATCTTCCCAGGTTGCTTATACATTACTCCTTCTTATGTACTCTGTGCTGCAAATAAACTGGGCTGCTTGCTGTTCTGTCCCTCTTATCTGGAAATCTATCCCTCTTCAAATTCACCTCTTAGAACTCTTAGTTCCCTCCAGTACTCAGATAGTTGTTGAGGCCACTAGAGACACAATGGATAGAGCTCTGGACCCATGTCAGGGAGACCTGGGATCAAATTTGACCTCAGGTACTTACTAGCTGTCTGTCTCAAGTCACTTAACCTTTGAATGTCTCAATTTCCTCAACTGTTATATGACAATAATAATAATAGTCCCCTGAGGGGTTATCATGAGGATCAAATGAAATAATGTTTGCAGAAACACTTAGTACATAGTAGGTGGTATAAAAACTCATTACCTTATTCCTCCTTCAACTAAGGCATCACCTTCTACCAGAGGTCTTTCTTGATTTTCTCAGCTATTAATGTCCTCTTTAATTACCTCATACTGATGTTAATATATGTCTTGCATTTATTTCTCAAAGAACATGCTAAATTAGAAGTAGTTACATGCATAGTTGAGAGCACTGAAATCAGATCTTGAGTTCAAATCTATCCTCAAACACTTACTAGCTATACAGTGGTGAGCAAGTCATTTAACTCAGTTCCTTCAGTTGGAAAATATAGATACTATAATAATAGTACCTACCCCGCAGGTTTATTGTGAGGCTCAAGTGAGATGATATGTGTAAAGTTCTTAGCACAATGCGCTACACATAGTAGGCACTTAATAAAGGTTTGTTCCCTTCTCCCACCCCACTCCCAATCTGGGAATAAGTTTTTTGAGAGAAAAGACTATGTCATTTTTATAATTGTATCGCTGGGACCTAACAGGGCCTGGAGAACCATAGGCCCATAATAGATGTTTGTTGGTTAGCTGCATGCCATAGAGTCAAAGTTTTTAACCATGCTGGTTGCCCTCTTCTTGATATTCTCTGCTTAATGATATCCTTCCTAAACAGTGGTCTGATCAGGACAGGCTACAACAAGAGGACTGTGACATCTTCATCCTTGAAAACAATGTCTTTCTTAATGTAGTTAATGTTCCCATTAGTTTGTTTGAGTTTGTTTTTTTGTTAACGCACTAAAATGCTGACTCATATTGAGCTTGCAGTTCACTGACACTTCATAGCTTTCTTCAGAAAAACTACTAACTACTGTCTAAACATGTTTTTCCTTATCTCATGCTTGTAAAGTCTATTTTTAAAAATTTCAGTGGTGGGTAGCTAGGTGGCTCAGTGGATTGAGAGCCAGGCACAGAGATGAGAGGTACTGGGTTTAAATCTGGTCTTGGACACTTCCTAACTATGTGACCCTGGGTAAGTCAATTGACCCCCATTGCCTGGCCCTTACCACTCTTCTGCCTTAGAATCAGTATTGATTCTAAGATGGAAGGTATAAGGGTTTAAAAAAGTTGAGTGAGGAATGTTTACACCTATTTTATTTCATCTTCTTAGATTCAACCCAACTTTCTAACCTTTCTTTATCTTTTTGAATACCACTCTGTCATCCAATATATTTACTATCATGTTAACTTTAAATTTCATAAGCATTGCATTTTTGTTTTTATCCAAATAACTGAAAAAAAATTGTAATACAGGACCCAACACAGATCCTGGGATTTTCCATTATAAACTTACTGCTAAGTTCACAAATCTTGTCATTAAGGACAATTTTTCCATTCAGCCTTTCTACCAGCTCTGAACTCATCTGCTAAAGTTAACCCACATATGGAGTATTCTGTTCATTGAATTGTTGAAGGAACTTTGGATGTTTAGCCTGAAGAAGAGATGTTGAGGTAGGGGTTCATTTGGGAGATGGGAGAAACAGCAGCAGAGTCACTGTCTTTAGGTGTTTGAAGGACTCTCATATAGAAGATATAGCTTATTTTATGTAGTTCCAGAGGAAAAAACTAGAAGCAATAATTGGAAGTTTTGTAGAGGCAGATTTATGTTTATGAAGGAAAATTTTCCTAATGATAGAAATTGCCCCAAAGTAGAATGAACTGTCAAGGATTTCTGCTCAAGTATAGTTTGGATCAGATGTCCTTTGAGGTTGCCTCCAGCTCTTAGATTTTGTGATTCTGTGAAATGAACACTTGCACTTAAGACTTGGTATATGTAGACACTTAGAAAGGTAAAGAAAGAAATGGAATAAATATACTTTGCCTACCAGTCCCAATAAGATAATAGAATAGATGAAGTCACAAAGCCATTTAGCTTGTTTTCCACTTCATCTATACAATAAGGTTTCCATAAAAATTGGAGTAGAAGTGTTTAATTTCCAGAGCATTGCTAGCAATAATCTACATGTCCACATTCTACAAAATTGCAAATGCAAAGGACAGAAACTATTGGTCATCCAAAAAAAAAAAAAACAACTAAAAGAAGATGCAAAACACATCTGCAAGACAAATGCTGTTATCAAAAGTAAGGTAATCTTTGAGCAGCTCTCAGAGGCAATTTGGGTAGTGAGGAGGGACAAAGGGGAAATAGGAGTTTGTAAGGTGATTGGAGGAGGAATGAAGGTAAGGTGATTGGAGGAGGAATGAAGGTTAGGGAAGGTTTATAGGAGATAAAGGAAATGGAGTATGTAGGAGGGCAGCTCAAACAGGCTTATTCACTGAAGCTTGAGACAGAGGATACAGGGAGGAATTAGGCTAGTAAGAAACATTTAGATCAAGGCTGGGTTTTTTTTCCTGTTAGTTTCTAAAGTCCCTTGAGGGAGGAGTCCCTGCCAATGAAATGTGATGGCTGCAGGAAATCTCGTGTAAGGACTTCCTGCCAAGATGGATGCCCGCAGTTNTCTATTTATAGCTTCAAGTTCTGACTGACTTTCTGAAGATTCTAATATCTTTAACTGCCTTTCTGTGACCATTTGAAATTGCAGAAGCAAAAAGTTTCTGTTAGCCACCTTGCATTACAATGCCAAATGAGTAATTCCACAGATGGGTGGGAGATGTAGCAATGACTATCTTTCATGTTGAAAACTACTGGAAAGGTCATATGGTAAGAATAATGTACAATAAATAAGCCACACAACTAATTTACTTTGTGGCAGCCTCAGTTTCCTTATATGTAAAATGAGGGGGCAGACTAGATATTTTTCAAAGTCCTTTCTAACTTTAAATTCTGTTTTTGAAGCCTAAGTCATCACTGGCTATTCTAGCCTAGAATATCTTTGTTTTTTGTGTTGTGCCTTAATCTTCATTTGGTCCACCATCCTCAGACCCATACTTCCTGATTTGGCTGACTCTTTGAACCTGATCTCTTAGTTTCCTGAAAAACCTGACACCTCCAGCCCTGTTAACTCCTCTCTCGAGTCAACCCATTGCCCCTCACTGCACTAATATCTTCCAGATTACTTCAGTTGAATCCAGTTCCTGGGCTTTGTTTGTTTTGCTCTAGGTCTAATGCCTAAGTCATTAAAACTATTCTTGCCACTTGGATTGGTCTTAGCCCCCTGGATCTAAAGAGAGCTAAAGCCAACAACTAGGATGGTTTGATAGGAAATGTTACTGCTATCAGAGGAACTCATCTACAATGTGCTTCTTCATGATGTATTTACAAGCAGAATAACTATAGTTAAATGGGAAATTCTGTACCTGGCAACTTCAAATCAAAGTCAATTAAAGCATGAAGGGCAGGCTATACATTTGTTAGTATCATTCTATCCTCAATTTCATGTATTTAAATTCATTTAACTTATAATTCTAAGATGGGAATATTCATCTGTGCCTTTGTCATTTTTATTGAAATCAAAATAATTTAATCTAATTTAACAGTCCTTTATTAAATGCCCACCTTGAAACAAGAACTAGGCTAGAGATTAGGGATGCAAAACAACAAAAAAAGTCTCTTTTCAGAAGAAGCTTACATTCTACTGAAAATAAATTCTATGAACATAATAAGTAGATACTGGATATAGACAAAATATAAGGCAAAATAAATACTGAGGAATTTGGGAAAAACACTAACAAGTTCAACATTTAGAAAGGGCCTTTTCTAGAAGGTGACACTTTGGGCGAGCTTTAAGTAAAGCTAAGATTCAAAGAAGTAGAGATAATAGTGGGAAGAAGGTGAGGCATTAGTAGTCTATGAAAAGTCATGGAGATGGGAGATGAGATATCACATAAGAGGAATAGCAAATAAATCAATTTGGCTACAACATAGAATGTGTGAAGGAGAGTTATGTGTGATCAGCCCAGAGAGGGAAGACAGAGGAAAATTGTGAAATGATTTAAATGTTCCAAAATTAAGTTTATATTTTATTCTAGAGGAAACAGGAAGTTAGTGAAGCTTCTTAAGCAGGAGAATGATATGGTCGCTTCAAGAATATAAATCCTTATGACCCTGGGCAAGTCACTTAACCCCAATTGCCTAGCCCTTGCTACTCTTGTGTTTTTGGAACCAATACTCAATATTGGTTCTAAGATAGAAGGTAAGTATTTATACACAAACACACACTATGTGTGTGTATACATATGCACACACACACACACACACACACACACACATATATATATATATATGCACATATGTATGATGTACATATATACATGGCAATTTGTAAAGAGTGTCCTGGAAAGGGGGGAAGATGAAAGCAGGGACACTAATTAAGAGTCTCTTGCAAGAGTGTGGACAAGGTCTGGTCATGAAGTGACAATAGCCTCAAGGAGAATGGTTGTAGTGTTAAAATGATGAAAAGGGGGCTAATAGTAATTATTGGAAAGGAAAATTGATCAAATTATTCTTTCTACATTTTTTCCTACATTCAGCACCAACTGCTCTCTAAATGAATGATTTTGTGGTAAGATGACTGACCAATGCAGGAAGAAATAGCTCCCATATAGAAATGACATTTCCTAATAAAGTTCTGTTAAAGGATATTCTTGATAACTAACCAGCAAAGGTCTTGGAAGGACCACAGATGGGGGTATTGTGTTTCCTCAGATCTTGATTTCAAATTGGGTACCCACTAGCTATTTGAGTAGGCTAAAGGAATATGATCTCGGATTAGTTTGTGGGGAGCAGAAGCTCCCTGGATAATTAGTGGGTGATGCCAAACAAGAATAAAGTTTGTGGAGCTGGCAGCATCAAAAAAGGAGGGGATGATAGCCTAGGTGTCTCTCAAGCTTTTCCCTTTTATACAGGTAGCAATCCCTCTTGGCTATCTCTCTAACCTTTCTCCCATAGACTAGCAGACTAGGTCAGCAGAGGGTCAACTATTCCCAAGGAAAAACTGGGGGGGGGGTGGAACATAGAGCTAAACAAATTATAATTCAAATCCTCAGAGATGAGCTTACCTTTAATATTAAGCCAGTAGACATAATTAGCCCAAAGCAGAAACAGGTACTAAGATTGCATGGTAAGAATAGTAGCTGTGCAACATTTGCTTTAAAAGAACAGTGGGTTCTTTGGTAGTAAGGAGACACACTTGTTGGAAGTCCCCTTCCTTTACATGTAGAAAAGGTCCCATTTCTGATTTATATCAGTTTTCCAGTGCCCAGAGATTTGTCTAAGCCCAGCTGGATGGTGCAGTGAACAGAGTGCCCACCCTGGAGTCAGGAAGGCTCATCTGAAACTACTGAATAACAATATAGAAAGAATTTGTACAGATAGTAAGACTAACAGGGAAAAAGATAGGCTGCAAGCTAAGTTTTTAAAATTAGGCAACTCTTTTTTTCTCCATTTCATCCTTCCCATTCAAACATAACCTTGGGAGGATGTCTCTGTTTCCCAGAGTGAGAATCTTCTCTAGATCCCCAACATAAGAAACATCACCAAGAAGATCATTAATCCTAATGTATGATAGGATTTAAGGCCAAGATCCTAAAAAGAAATACATTTAGGCAACCAGGTGGCTCGGTGGCTAATTGGAGAGAGAACTGGACTTGGAGTCAAGAAGACGAGTTCAAATCTTTCCTCAAATACTTACTAGCTGTGTGATCTTGTACAAGTCACTTAATCCTTCTCAGCCTCAGTTTCCTTTTCTGTAAAATGAGGATAATAATAGGTTGCCCTCCATTGCAGGATTATTACGAGGACAAAATGAGATATCAGTAAAAGCACTTCACAAAACTTAAAGTGCTATGATAAGTGTTATTGTCATGATTGTTTCTGAAAGTTACAGGGAGATAGATTTAGAGTCAACATAAAAAGGGTTTTGGGGGGTGTTGTGAGGAAGATTAGATTAGTTCGTAATTAAGAATTAAGGTGTACCTAGCAGGAAGGAGCTTGAGCTGGGAATTCCAAGATGGAATAAAGGAGCAGGAAGAAGTGACTTGTGCTCTGAGAGGGACTCCATTAGGGGTTAGCACAAACTGTGGTTAGCCCTGGGAGATCTCAGAGTAAAGGACACCCTGCATCCTGATTTCCCTGGGATCCTGTGTGGTGGTGACATCTAGCAAAGAGGACAAGATCTACAGTGCAGTACCAAGGGAAGAGGAGAAGTTTGGGATCTGGTGGACAGTGTCTCAAGCACACCCTCTCAGCTTGGTACCTGAGACCACCTTGGCTCTTGGCATCCAGAGATCATCAATGGATTACAGTGAGAACCCCAAAGCCACATCAGCCTTTAGCTGTGCTGCCCAAGCCTGGCAGGTCCTGCCCTGCCTGCATAGATCTTTAGATTAGAGTAGAAATAAATCCTCCCCTTGCCCTGTGGTTTTGCCCTTTAGATTTTAAGTATAGAAATCCCTTTCCCACCTTTTAGTTAAACATAATTGAAGCTGTTAAGCCCCATTTACCTTGCCTGCGTGTTTCTAGACTCTGGCCTAGGGGAAGCTGAGTGACAGTTAAGACCAACTGTCATTCCTGTGTGAATCCAGTAAACTCTGGTCTTTCCATCCAGGTCTAGTCTCTCCTAAACCCCAGTGTGTGTACCCACAATCATTTAGATCTATTATAACATCCCTGGTGTCTCCATTATTTATCTATATTTTTCTAGAGGGGGGAGGGGAGGTAGCTAGTGGCTCAGTGGATTGAAAGCCAGGCCTACAGACAGGAGGTCCTGAGTTCAAATTTGACCTCTAATATTTCCTAGTTATATAATCCTGGGCAAGTCACTTAGCCCCCATTGCCTAGCCTTTGCCACTCTTTTGCCTTGGAACCAATATACAAGTATTGATTCTAAGACAGAGGGTAAGGGATTTTTAAAAAGTATTTAGATACTGGCTATTCTTTCAGGGATACCGTGTTTAATTCTTGCATTGGGTAGTCAGAGGCCCCTAAATTCTAGGATCCTACTCAGTAACTCCCAGTAGAATTTGAGTAAGAGGGATAAAAAATAATCTAATTTGCACTGAATATGAGGAAAAACTTCCTAACAATTTAGCTATTCAAAAGTGCAATGGATTGCTTTAAAGCAGTAATGGTGAACCTTTTAGAGATAGAGTACTAGGTCCCAAATCTTGCCCATCCCCCTGCTGTGCCCCTCTGCCCCATGAGTGTTGTGCATGCCCTGCCCCCCCACACACACACACACACAGGGGAGGGAGAAAGCACTTCTATTGGGCTACTGGGCAAAGGGGTGGATGAAGTAAGGAATGTCCTCAGCAAGTGTAGAGAGGGGGAGGGGAGTGGCCCAAGCATTCTGCTCTCCTCCAGCTCTGCCACCTATGAGCCACCCACCTTACCCACTGTGAGCTCCCATTGGACTGTTGGACAGAAGGGCAGGGGATGTGAAAAATGTCATCAGGCATGGTAGAGAGAGAAAGGGGAGCAGCTCCTTCCAAGTCCCTCTGCCTTTCTAGTAAACTCTGGGGGTGGGGGGAAGGTGGTATGTTTGCCCACAGAGAGCGCTCTGCGAGCCATATTTGGCATCCATGCCATAGGTTCGCCATCACCACTTGAGAGGATAAGCCTAGTGAAATATAAACTCCTAACAGACAGGGGCTGTGACCCTTTTTGTATTTGTATCCATGTTGCCAAACACAATGCATTATACAAAATAAGCACTTAATTATTTGTTGAACTGTTATTGAAGAGAGAGTTTCCAATCACTGAAGGAGATTTATCAGAGATTTCCTGGAGAAGATTGTCGCTGTTTGAGTAAAAGGGGGTGCTGGTAATTCCTTCCAATTCTATCATTTTGTGAATCTATGATGAGGATGTTAACAGTGCTACTTCATAGAAGTATGGTGCAAGGGGGCAACTGGGTAGTTCAGTGGATTGAGAGCTAGGCCTAGAGATGGGAAGTCCTAGGTTCAAATCTGGCCTCAGATACTTCCTAGCTGTGTGACCCTAGGCAAGTCCCTTAACTCCATTGACTACCCCTTACTGATCTTCTGCCTTAGAATCAATACATATTATTAATAATTAAATTAAATTAATTTTATAATAAAATTGATAATAAAAATTTATTAAAAAATAAAAATTAAATAAGAAATTATTTATTTAATTAATTGATAGGTTCTAAGGCAGAAGTGCCTTAGAATCAATACATAGTTTTAATTCTAAGGCAGAAGGAAAGGGTTTAAAAATAATAATAATAATAAATTTTAATAGCAAAAAAAGAAGAAGAATGGCACAAGCAGGAACCAGGGGGTATAACCTGGGAGTCATACTGAGTACTTACCAGAGGAAGCAGGTTCCTAGAGGAACTGATATCAGGGGTCTCAATCCAGCTGAGGGTAGATCTCTAAGTATACTGATTTTGACCCTACCCTCCTTCTCCAAGTAGGCTGGGACTAATGAAAAGGTCAGGAAGGAGTAGGGAAATGAGAAAAGAATTCCTGAGTTTCTGATGTACTGCTAGCCCAGGCCAGTCTATGGCTAAGCTTTAGTTAAGTTTGGACAATCACACTGTGTTCTACAAGGTTATTCAATTTCATGTTTTGGTGTTTGCTTTCTTTTCTTTGCCTTTTCTATCAAACCTCCTTTTGGGGAAAAAAAAGCAATCTGCCTTTTCTTAACTGAACTTAAAGGGGGAAAAAAGACCTTTCCACATGATTTCAGGATAGGTGGGAGAGACTCCTAGTGGCCATGTGGGGTGGTAGCATCAGCTGTCCAAATTTTATTGTCCAGAAATGGGTTTTGGTACTGAAATCAATGGAGTTGGTAAGAAATTTGGAGGGAATCTCTTCCAACTCTTTTAATTTTCAGAGGGAGAAACTGAGGCCCAGAGAAAGAGGAGACACTGATTCAAGGTCACACCAATAATTGTAGCCAATATCTGAATCAGAGTGGAATTGAATTCAAAATTCAGTTCTCCTTCCAACGTGATTTCTTGACTAAAAAACATTTACATCTTGGCCAATTTCCTTACTTCTCTATAGAATTTTCCTACTTAGCCTTCACTCACACCCACACCCCCTTTCATCACAATCTGAATCCTTAATGTCACAAAGTCACATTTCAAAACTAGGAGAGACTTCGGAAGTCATCTAGTCAAACCACTAACTGAACAAAAATTCTCTTTACTCCATTCCTCATAAATAGTGATCCTACAACTCCTTGAATACCACTAGGGACATGGAACCCATCACTTACTCCCAAGGAAGCCCATTTCACTTTTAGACATCTCTAATCATTAGGAAATATTTTCTTAAATGACACACTAGAATTTATCTCCTTCTAACAATGTCTTTTTCCTTCTAATTCTGAATTCTACTAGGACTTATTCAGCCAAATGAAATTTATTTCCTTCAAAGAGATTCTGTTGGAAGCCTACTCTTTCATCCCAACATTGCTACTTCTGCTCAAACATGCCTGGATTTTCTTTGGGAAATGCCTTCCCAATTAGTTTACAAGACAGCCCCATTACTTGATGGCCACACTTTATTTACCAAAATAATATTAGGTTTAAAAATCAAATTCACTATCACAGGGTACAGATTTATAACTATCATGGGTAAGATCATATATTTAGAACTGGGAAGAACTTTAAAAGTCATTTTGCAGATGAAAAGCTAAAATCAAGTGGGAGTAAAAAATTTATCCAAAGTCACACAGGTAGTAAATCACAAAACGTGGCCCTCTGGATTTGAACCTAGAACCTCCAAATCAAATAAATAAATAAACAATAGATAAATCCAGAACTCCATCCATTGTACTATGCTACTTAAAGTGCTATCTTCAAAACAATCCTGTGAAGGAAGCAATATCAGTAGGAAGGCAGCTATGTGGCTCAGTGAATGGAGCATCTGACCTAGAGTTAGGAGGACCTGGGTTCATATCCAATCTCAGAAGCTAACTAGCTATGTGCAATTCCCTTAAGTCTAGTTTGCCTCCATTTCTTCATGTGTAAAATGGAGATATAATAGAGCCACCTCCAAGAGTAGTTGTGATCAAATGTGATAATAATTATGAAGCACTTAATACAGTGCCTAGCACATAGTAATTGCTATATCGATGGTAGGCATTATTATTGCTATCCTCATTTTATAGATGACGGGATTGAGGGCCCCAAGACACTAAGTGACATACATAAAGCTGACAGAAATGAGCCAACATTCAAGCTCCTACATTCTGCCTCTGACTTCTTTGTCTTTTCCATCACTCCAGGCTCCCTCCCAAGATGCCCTGTATTTGGTTGGATGGAAGGGATGAGGCAGTGGTACTGTTAGGAGTACATTGATTAGCGTCAACAGTCTAGGTTATTAACTTGGTCATGATATGGATCAATTTAAAGAACCAGGGAAATGTCTCTAGTATATTGTCTAGGTTAGGGGTTCTTAATCTGGGGTCCATGAAGTTGTTCCTAAATATATTTTTATAACTGTATTTCATTATAATTAGGTTTCTTTTGTCAGTCTGGGTATTTGATTTCATGCATTTAAAAACATGATTTGGAAAAGTCTATAGGCTTCACCAGAAGACAAAGGGGTATAAGACATGCAAATAAGTGAAAAATCCCAAGGCCAAAGAATAATTCAGAAAAAAACAGAGGATAGCTGACTATGAGACATTTAACCACGCATCCAGCAACATTTGCTAAAAGTCTACAATGCATGTCAGATACAGTATTGATGAACTATTATGAGGAGATATGAGAGATTAATATTCCTTTCTTTATGCCAAGAAGTACATTACTGAGATCTAGATCTAAGATTTCATTAGTATGGGGAACTCCGAGTATGGAAACTGTTTCCACCCATATAGACTGACAATATCTCTAATTTATAGTCTCAGAGAGTATACTAGCTCAGGACTTGAACCCAGATCTCCCTGTCTCTACAGGTGGGTTTTGTGTGAAATTAACATAGATTATACCCCTTTTTCCTTTTGGAAAGGAAAGTTTTGAAACAACTCCAACCTTTGCCTGGGCACTCATGTGTACTATGGAAGGATGCCAGAGGCCTAATGGCTCTCTAAAATTTTGGAATACATTTGCCTCTTGTTCCCCGTGACTACTGGCATCCAGAAGACTGGCTTTTGACCCAGAGTGAGGTTGTCTATCCAAGCAGACAGACCCAGAAGAAATGGTATCACCAGAGGTTTTAAGAGAAGGATTTGAGGAAGGAATAGCCTCTTGGTCTGGAGACTTTCCAGATGGGGCAGTTCACCTTCAGTCTTTCCCTGGCATAGCAAATGAATGAAGACAAGAGTGGCAATCTCAGATTAGCTAGGCATAGTGAAGCAATTACGAGCTTTTCTCTGTCTCCAACTAAACCTTTACTATCTAATAAATAATTATAAATTAATATATAGTCTCCAAAGAATTTTAATACTAACAGCTTCATTAACATAATATGTTGTTAGGGACAGCTGGGTGGCTTAGTGGATTGAGAGCCAGGCCTAGAGATTGTATAATTTTCATAAAATCCAAGATTTAAATATTTTTGAGAGAAATTTCAGAAAAAAAAGCTCATTAACTCCTCAAAACAAGAAAATGAGCTGTTTGAAGAAAGGGCCATAAAGAAATCTACACTGCATCAAAAGATACAGAATAAACTTTGGAATGTAATGAATCAAACTGAAGGAGATTAAACACATTTATTCTGAATGTAAACTCTTCTGCCAAACAGGCCTGCCCCCTAATTGGCTTTTTGTCAATGCACCTAGCAAACACTGGTTTTGCTCTCTCTCTTATTTCAAATTAGTGTAGTTTCCTCTTGGAAAGTGCAATATTGTATACACCTTTAGCTAGAAGATCTTTAGAGGTATAAGCTAGTTGTGTTAAATGATTCATTGGGTGGACTAGTCTCCCAGAGAATCACAGGGGGGAATGTGAAGATAGAATTATCTCTCTTTGTCTATTTTAATGAAATCAGTCAGCAACCTTTAACTCAATCAATCAAGAACTCAAAGCACCCCTACTTAACCATTAAGGAAGAGAGTTCACAAGTCACTTACTAGAGAAAGTGATACCCCCAAAGGCCACTGTGCCTACCCCAACCACCCATTGCCCCACCCCACCCCAGGCAGTGCTAGGCAAATTGGGAGGCTGTGATTGGTTCCCATAAAGTGGGGGAGTAACAGGAAATGACATTGAGAAAACTGCTTTAAAAAGGCCAGCCCGAGAATTCAGTGATTCACTCTGTCATGAGCTGGGCTAGAGGAGGACTCTATGCTTCCTTGGCTTTGGAAGAGACTCTTTCCCTGAACCCTGCCTTGGCTTTCTGAGTGAGTGGCTGAGATTCCTGCCTTGGCTTTGGAGGAGACAAATGGTACTCTTCTGGCTGAAGACTCCTCTCAGAGATTGAGACCTGAGGAAGCCTCCTGCCAGGGTGCTGAACTGGACTTCACTTCCTCAGAGAAGCTCTTAGGGCTGGTAGGCTTGTTAAGAATCTGTCTCTTTATCTTTCACTCTTTCCACCTCTTTGTAAATAAGAGCTGCTAAAAGTCATTTTGACTTAAGCTATGATATTTTAAAATCAGCACCCACAATATTACTTTATAATTCTCTTGAGTCAGAACTCCAATTTTAATCCTTAAAAAACACAAGGTCCTAGATTCAAAGCTAGTCTCAGACAACCCTAACCCACTTAACTCCTATTGCCTAGCCCTTACCACTCTTCTCCCTTAGAACCAATATACAATATTGATTCTAAGACAGAAGATAGGGTTTAAAAAAACAACATA
The DNA here is from genome assembly GCF_016433145.1 of Gracilinanus agilis. Taxonomy (NCBI): domain Eukaryota; kingdom Metazoa; phylum Chordata; class Mammalia; order Didelphimorphia; family Didelphidae; genus Gracilinanus; species Gracilinanus agilis. The sequence continues at coordinate 217,349,546 of NC_058131.1, forward strand.
ATACATTGTTGTTCAGTCATTTTCAGTTATGTCTGACTCTTTTTGATCCCATTCAGGGTTTTCTTGGCAAAGATACTAGAATGGTTTGCTATTTCCTTACCCAGATTATTTTACAGAGGAGGAAACTGAAGCACACAAGATTAGGTGATTTACCCAGGGTGACCCAGCTGGTATCTGCATCCAGATTTGAACTCAGGAAGATAAGCTTTCCTAACTCCAGACCTAGCACTCTATCCTATCTGTCGCCTAGCTGCCCTAACATAATAAGACTTCATAGAAAATGCTCACAGAATGCTTTCCCAGCATTGAAGAATCTCAGAGTTGGAAGCAACCTCTGAGCCCACCTAATCCAAATCTATCTAAAAATGGAATCTTTCTAAAGCGTACTCAACAAATGAATCATCTAACTTTCTCTTGGAAACCTATAGCTATGGTGAACTCCCAGCTCCCTGGGCAACCTATTCAAATTTTGGACAGCTCTAATTGTTAGGAAGTATTCCCTTACATAAACTTTTTTCCCTGCAATTTCCCTCCAAGAGCAAACATACCAAGCCTAATCCCTCTTCCACATGACTTCCCTATGAGTAAGAACTCTGAGGTAAGGAATAGAAATTATCTTCATTTTAGTAAACCAAGTTACATTGGAATACTCCAAGGAGATTCACTTTTGTAAAGGATCTTTCTGTGATAAATTCTTTAATAAAGAAAAAATTATTTTGCAATGTGAATAATGATCCTTTAAATTGATTTAGATTTTTTTCTAAATGTGGGTTTCTATATACTGAGTCTTAAAGTTCTTAACATCAAGTAGTTTGTCATTTCTTTGGAAGAAAAAGAAGAAAGCTCCATCAGCCATCATAATTAGATATTAGATACCTCTGGTCTATATCGCAATTTGAAGGCACTGATTCTGGACCTGAATCTGTTCCCAAATTCTGAAGTACCTTAAAAAACCGAATGAAAAGGGATAGAATAAGGATGTGAGAAATTATGGCGTTTTTAAGGCATTTACTGTCCTGTTTTTTTCAGTCTAACTGCAAATCACAGACTCAACTATTATTTAGTCTGATCTTGGGACAAATCATAAACTCTGTCAATAGCATCACTAAAAGTGTTGTTTCAGTCATGACTGACTCTTTGGGACCATATTTGAAGTTTTCTTGGCAAAGATGCTGGAGTGGTTTGCCATTTCCTTCCCCAGCTCATTTGACAGATAAGAAAATGAGGCAAATAGAGTTAAGGAACTTGCCCAGAGTAACACAGCTAGTTAAGTGTCTGAGACCAAATCAAAACTCAGGAAAATAAGTCTTTCTGACTCCAGGTCCAGACCTTCCATGCCCTAACTCTCTTCATTATACCACCTAGTTACTGTTCCCCCTTCAAAAAAATAATGGCTATCTGTATTCTGCTTACAGGAATAAGAAATCATTGCCTATGTAGACAGCCTATCACACTTTTTGCACAGCTCTATTTTTTTTCCTTATTTCAAGCTGAAATCTTTCTTACTACAACCTCCATGCTAAAAAGGATGCATGAAGTGATTTATAGAATACTGAACTTAGAATCAAAAATCTTGGATTTAAATCTTTTCTTCAACACTTACTTATAATCATTAACACCTTTGGCTAATAACATCCATAATCCTTTCTGTCCTGGAGATGTTCTGAGATAACGAGATGAGATAATATATGTAAGCACATTACAAACTTCAAAGTTTGTTGTTCCATGCAATGTTCTTAGTTCTGCTCTCCAAAGCCATGAATAAACAAACAAACAAATAAATAAATAAATAAATAAATAAATGAATGAATAAGTAAGTAAATAAATGAATGAATGAATGAATGAATAAACAAATAAATGAATAAATGAATAGACTAATTTCTGTTTCAAATATTTGAATATGGCTTTTATGTTCCACCTAAGTCTTCTTTCCTACAGATATTTTATATCCTTAAGAGTTTCAGCTTAAAGTCTTAGAGAGTTGCCTCATGCACTAAACATTTATGACTTGCTCAGGGTCATATTACATCATGTGTCAGAGACAAGATTTAAACCCTGGCTCCAAGGCGAACTCTCTTTATACAATGCCAGGGATGTCAAAATATGTGCAGCAGCACTCCACAATGCTGCCAGAACCAGTATTAAAATGTAATTGAAAAATATTTAACTAAATAAATAAAAATACAATAAAACATAGATTACATTAAATTTTGTTTTAGTCTTTTAGTTTTTATTTTGAATATTTTCCCAGTTGCATATTTCATGTTCTTTCCCTCTCCCCCAAACCTCCCTAACCCCCCTTAGCTGACACACAATTCCACTGAGTTTTACATGTATCATTGATCAAGACCTAATTCCATATTATTGATAGTTGGACTAGAGTTATCGTTTAGTATCTACATCCCCAATAATATCCCCAACAACCCATGTGTTCAAGCAGTTGTTTTTCTTCTCTATTTCTCCTCCCACAGTTCTTCCTCTGAATGTGGCTAATTTTCTTTCTCATAAGTCCCTCAGCCTTGCTCTGGATCCTTGCATTGCTGATAGTAGAGAAGACTGTTATGTTCGATTTTACCACAGTGCAGTCTCTGCGTACAATGTTCTTCTGGCTCTGCTCCTTTCATTCTGTATCAATTCTTGGAGGTCTTTCCAGTTCACATGGAATTCCTCCAGTTCTTTATTCCTTTGAGCACAATATTATCCCACCACCAACAGATACCACAATTTGTTCAGCCATTCCCCAATTGAAGGACATTCTCTCATTTTCCAAATTTTTGCCACCACAAAGAGCACAGCTATAAATATTTTTGTACATGTCTTTTATCTTATTATCTCTTTGGGGTATAAACCCAGCAGTGGCATGGCTGGATCAAAAGGCAGATAGTCTTTTAAAGCCCTTTGAGCATAGTTCCAAATGGCCATCCAGAATGGTTGGATCAGTTCACAGCTCCACTAGCAATGCATTAATGTCCCAATTTTGCAACATCCCCTCCAACATTCATTACTCTCTCCTGTTATCATGTTAGCCAATCTTCTAGGTGTGAGGTGATACATCAGAGTTGTTTTGATTTGAATTTTTCTAATTATTAGAGATTTAGAATACTTTCTCATGTGCTTATTGATAGTTTTGATTTCTTTATACAATTGATTTAGCTCCTTATATATTTGAGTAATTAGATCTTTGTCTGAGTTTTTTGTTATAAACATTTTTCCTCAATTTGTTGCTTCCCTTCTAATTTTGGTAGCATTGTTTTTGTCTGTAAAAAACTTTTTAGTTTAAGGTAGTCAAAATTATTTATTTTACATTTTGAGTTTTTTTCTAACTCTTGCTTGTTTTTGAAATCTTTCCTTTCCCATAGATCTGACAAGTATACTATTCTGTGTTCACTTAACTTATTTATAGTTTCCTTCTTTATATTCAAGTCATTCACCCATTCTGACTTTATTTTGGTAGAGGGTGTGAGATGTTGATCCAGGCCCAATCTCTCCCATATTGTTTTCCAATTTTCCCAGCAGTTTTTGTCAAATAGTGGGTTTTGTCCCAAAAGTTATGCTCCTTGGATTTATCAAAGACTGTCTTGCTGAGGTCACTTACCCCTAGTCTATTCCACTAATCCTCACTTCTGTCTCTTTGCCAGTACCATATTGTTTTGATGACTACTGCTTTATAGTACAGTTTAAAATCTGGTACTTCTAGGCCTCCTTCTTTCATATATTTTTTATTATTTCCCTTGATATTCTTGGTCTTTTGTTCTTCCAAATGAACTTTGTTATAGTTTTTCCTAATTCAGTAAAAAAGTTTTTTGGTAGTTTGATAGGTATGGCACTAAATAAGTAAATTAATTTCGGTAGAATGGTCATATTTATTATGTCCTACCCTGAGTACTCAATGTTTTCCCAATTGTTTAGATCTAGTTTTAATTGTGTGGAAAGGATTTCATAGTTGTGTTCTTACAATTCCTGTGTTTGTCTTGCCAGATAGTTTCCTAAGTATTTTATATTGGCTAGTGTAGTTTAGAATGGAATTTCTTTTTCTAACTCTTGCTGCTGTGATGTGCTGGAAATATATAGAAATGTCTATGATTTATGTGCATTTATTTTGTATCCTGCAACTTTGCTAAAGTTGTTGATTATTTCCACTAACTTTTTAGTTGATTCTCTAGGATTTTTTAAGTAGACCATCATATCATCTGCAAAGAGTGATAGTTTGGTCTCCTAGTTGCCTATTTTAATGCCTTCAATTTCTTTTTCTTCTCTAATTCTCTAATTCTCTAAACACTAGCTTCTGGTAGTGTTTCCAGTACAATGTTAAATAATAGAGGTGACAATAGGTATCTTTGTTTCACTCCTGATCTTACTGGTAATGCTTCAAATTTATCCACATTGCAGATGATGTTTTTTTTTATGGTTTTATATATATATATATATATATAATTTATTATTTTAAGTAAAGGCCCTTCTATTCCTAAAGTTTCTATTGTTTTCAGTAGGAATAGGTTTTATATTTTTTCAAAGGCTTTTTCAGCATCTATTAAGATAATCATGTGGTTTTTGTTGGTTTGCTTGTTGATGTGGTCAATTATGTGAATGGTTTTCCTAATGTTGAACCATCCTTGCATTCCTGGTATAAATCCCACTTGATCATAATTAATAGCCCTTGTGATCACTTGCTGGAGTCTTTTTTGCTAGAATTCTGTTTAAGATTTTTGCATCTATGTTCATTAGGGAGATTGGTCTGTAGTTTTCTTTCTCTGTTTTTGATGTACCTTTCTTTGAGATCAGTACCATATTTGTGTCATAAAAAGAGTTTGGTAGAACTCCTTCTTTGCTTATTGTGCCAAATAGTTTGTATAGTATTGGAATTAATTGTTCTTTGAAGGTTTGATACAATTCATTTGTGAATCCATCTGGTCCTGGGGATTTTTTCTTGGGGAGTTCTTTAATAGCTTGTTCAATTTCTTTTTCTGATATGGGATTATTTAAGTATTTTATTTCTTCTGCTGTTAACCTAGGCAATTTATATTTTTGTAAATATTCATCCATATCACCTAGATTGCTACATTTATTGCCATATAACTGGGCAAAATAGTTTTTAATTATTGCCTTGATTTCCTCTTCATTAGAGGTGAGGTCTCCCTTTTCATCTTTGATACTGATCATTTGGTTTACTTCTTTCCTTTTTTTAATAAGATCGACTAGTACTTTGTCAATTTTATTTATTTTTTCAAAGTCTTATTTATTAATTCAATAGTTCTTTTACTTTCATTTTTATAGATTTCTCTTTTGATTTTTATAATCTCTAATTTAGTTTTTAACTGGGGATTTTTATTTTGTTCCCTTTCTAGTTTTTTGATTTGCATGCCCAGTTCATTGATCTTTGCCCTGTCTAATTTGCTATATGCACTCAATGATATAAATTTCCCTCTGAGTACTGCGTTAGCTGCATCCCACAGATTTTGGTAGGATGTCTCATCATTGTCATTCTCTTCAGTGAAATTATAAATTGTTCCTATGATTTGTTCTTTAATTATCTGATTTTGGAGAATCATATTTTTTAATTTTCAATTAGTTTTTGATTTGCCTGTCCATGTGACCTTACTGATTATTATTTTTATTGCATTATGATCTGAAAAGATTACATTCATTATTTCTGCTCTTTTGCATTTGCTTGCCATGTTTCTATGCTGTAGTACATGGTCAGTCTTTGTGAATGTACCATGTTCAGCTGAAAAGAAGGTGTATTCCTTTTTGTCCCTATTTATTTTTTGCCACATATCTATTAATTTTTTCTAGGATTTCATTCACCTGTCTTATGTCTTTCTTATTTAATTTTTGGTTTGATTTATCTAGATCTGATAGAGAAATATTTAGATGTCCCACTAGTATAGTTTTACTATCTTTTTCTTTCTTGAGCTCTGCCAGTTTTTCCTTTAGAAATCTGTATGCTATACCATTTGGTGCATACATGTTGAAGACTGTTATTTCCTCATTATCTATACTGCCTTTTATCAGAATGTAATTACCTTCCCTATCTCTTTTAGTCAGATCTATTTTTACTTTGGCTTTATCAAAAATCATGATTGCCACTCCTGCCTTCTTTTTCTCAGCCATTGACCTTGATCCTGTGTATGTCCACTTGCCTCATGTGTGTTTCTTGTAGACAACATATGGTAGGATTTTGTTTTCTAATCCACTCTGCTATTTGCTTCTGTTTTATGGGTGAGTTCATACCATTCACATTCAGGGTTATAATTAACAGCTGTGTGTTCCCTAACATTTTGGTATCCTCTCCTAGTTCTGCCCCATCTTCTTATGCTATATCCCAGTGGTTTGTTTTAAATCACTCCTCCTTGTCCCCTACCTTGTTTTATGACCCTTTCCAACCACTCCCTTGCCCTCTTATTATTTTTGAGGCCTAATGAATTCCCTCCCCCCTCTCTTCCTTTTCTCTTATGAGCTCCCCACCTCACTGCCCCCATTGATTTATCCCTTCTGACTTTATCCTTATGGTTAGATAGAATTTGATATTCAAATGGATCTAGCTACTCTTCCCTCTCAGGATTACTTCCACTGAGAGTAAGGTTTAAGTATTTCCTGAACACTCTCTTCCTCACTTTCTTATAATACTTTTCATCCCCTCCCCATTCCCATGTCCTCTTTGCCTGATATAGATTATTCTATTTTTCTTATTCCTTCAAGTTACTCTTGGTGCCATCTTCTATTCCCCCCCACACACACTTTTTCCTACATGTCATCTTAGACTTTTAGTACTCCAACCTCTCCTTATGACTAATTCTTCTAATTACTATAATAGTGAGAACAAGTTTTTAGAATTACACATAATATTTCTCCATATAGGAATACAAATAATTTGATCTTATTGAAGCCTTTAAAAAAGCAAATTAAAAAATAAGAGTTTTCTTTCTTTCCCCTTGCTTTCTTATTTACCTTTTCATGTTTCTCTTGGTTTTTGTGGTTGGATATCAAACTTTCCGTTTAGTTCTGGTCTTTTCTGTGAAAATACTTGGAAATCTTCTATCTTGTTGAATGCCCATACTTTCCCCTGGAAGTATACAGTCAGTTTTGATGGGTAGGTGATCCTTGATTGTAAACACAATTCTCTTGCCTTTCTGAATATCATGTTCCAAGCCCTATGGTCTTGTAGTGTCAAATGTTATAAAAAATAATGGAGGGATATTAATATTTGATATTAATATTAAAAATAATGGAATGGATATTAATAGAAGCTATGAAGGCTTTGGAAGGTGAATTGGATTTTGGTGGGAGAAAGTGCACACTCTCACCCATGGCCTCTGTGCTGGTGCTGCTGGCAGAAGGCTATGCCTCTCCTCTCCTGACAGGCTTGCTCAATTGAGCCTGTCAACTATCTCTTATAACACCTGCCCAGGCAGGGAACCACTGTATTTGACCTCTCTGGTTCCCAAACAGGGGTTGAATAATTATTGATAAGGGATATTGATGCGCTATTTGAATAATGGTGAGATCTGAATGTGTATGGATCTCCCCTTCCCAAAGGTTTTGATATATTGACCACTCAGGAAAGGTACTTGATAACAAAATACTATATTTGATTCTAATTAATGGGGTTAGGGACAAGGGAAAAGGATGGAGGATTTGGGAACCTTATTTGCTAGTATTCTAAGCTAATGATCAGACTATTGGAGAGAAAGCTAGATCAAGTAGAGACTGGAGGATTCTTCACCCTCTCACTAACTCTGGCCTGACTTGGCTGGAGCCAAACCAAAGATTAGGGAAGGCTATTGATGATCTTTGATAATAGTATCACAGTTCTCTCTCAGCTCTATTGTCAATGATGGTGACTGCTCTCTAGCTCTCAGTAGGACAGGTTGGTTTGCAGGTACAGGTACAGGTAGAGGTCTACCCTCCCTCGAGACCTCCCACCTCCCAAGTTCTGCTCCAGAATGAGCCGCATGTGCTGGGCCTGGTGGGTATTTATAGGGTTGCCTCCAACTGACTTTTGCCCTGGCTCAAAGCATCTGGGTACATTCCGAGGTGTTCAACTGCCATTCTTTTCATTCAAAGTTGGTATCTATCTTGTCCCAGAAATCAATATAACAGGAGGCTGCCAGATCCTGTGTGATCCTGATTGGTGCTCCTTAATATCTGAATTGTCTCTTTCTGGCTTCTTGTAATATTTTTTCTTTAACTTGAAAGCTCTTGAATTTGGCAATTATATTCCTAGGATTTGCCTTTTGAGGGTTTAGTTTAGAGCAGTGGTTCCCAAACTTTTTTGGCCTACCTCCCCCTTTCCAGAAAAATATTACTTAGAGCCCTGGAAATTAACTTTTTTAAAATTTTAATAGCAATTAATAGGAAAGATAAATGCACCTGTTGCCATCACTGCTCCCCTGGATTGCTGTAGCATCCACCAGGGGGTGGTGGCGCCCACTTTGGGAATCACTGGTTTGGAGGGTGGTCTATGGATCCTTTCAATGTCTATTTTGCCTTCTTGTTCAAGAACATCAGGGCAGTTTTCTTGGGTAATTTCTTTTAATATGGAGTCCAAATTTCTATTAATTGCTGATTTTTCAGGAAGAACAATAATTCTCAAATTGTCTCTTCTAGACCTATTTTCTTGATCTATTATCATCTCATTGAGATATTTCATGTTTCCTTCTATTTTGTCAGTCTTTTGACTTTGCTTTATTAATTCTTGCTGTCTTGTGAGATCACTGGCTTCTACTTGCCCAATTCTAGTTTTTAAAGACTGGTTTTCGCCTATAATCTTTTGGTTCCTTTTCAATCTGGTCTATCTGGCTCTTCAAGGCTTCTAGCTAGTCATTTCTGGTCTTCAATTTGCTTATTGTTTCATTTGATTTCTGAGCCTCAATTTCCAATTAAACAGACTCTCTTTGTATGAAGCTAAGGAGCAGTTTTTGCCTGAGGCTTCTTTGCAAGTCTCCTGTCTGCCACTGTCTGCTAGGCTAGGCCTCTGCTGTCTGCGGCCCCTCTCAGCCTCATCCCTGTGCCCCAGGTTTGTGCTCCCCAGCCTCCTGGGGTCTCTAGTGTAGCTGTTTTCAGAGTCAAGTCCCCATGGTCTTGGCAGCTGTCCAGAGCCCAGAAATTGGCCCAAAAATTGCTCCTCCACTTGGGGTTTTCCCCTGAGTCTCAGCTTGCTGCCTCTGGCTCTCTCAACCCCACTCCCATGCCCAAGGTCTGCTCTCTCCAACCTCCTGGGGTCTCAATTCTTGCTGCTCTCAGGGGCAAGCACCTAGTGGTGCCAGTTAGCTCTTTATAATATAATAATAATATGGAGCCAGTAATTAATGTTATGATAGAAGGGAGAGAGAGAGAAAGTCTATGGTGGGATTCTCTTCTAGCTCTCCCCTCCCGCCAAATATACACTGGGAGACTTCAAGGGGGTGTCACCCTGAAACTGGGTGACCTGGATGGTTGTGCCGCCCCACAGGAGTTGGGGCCAAGGCTTCCCTATAAGATGAGATATGGGGTACCCCAATCTGATTCTGAAAGAGGGCGGGATTTACGCAAGCCTCCCCCAAGGTCAGTCAACTTCACAGCGGGTGGTCTGGCTTCAAATTGGAGGCAGCCAGACCAAGCTGTGATTCCCTTCCCCCTCCTTGTCTCTCAGGCACTCTGGAACACTATCTGACTAATGAATGGCTTTTATTATTTGCAATTTAGAGATTGGGGAAAGGGGTGAAGGACAGAGGGATTTTGTGGTGCCCTCTTCTCTATTTCTATGAGGTCTATCACTCAGGTGGGTACCTTTGGGGTTCCTACTCCCAAGATTTTTCCCTCACCTCTTCTCTTGTTGCTATTTCTATTTCTATTCCTATCCTTTCTATAATTGTAAGTTAGACTGGAAAGGGTCTCTCAGCAAAATTGGGTAATGGGGGAAGAACACTAAGAGATTGCTCCCAAAATGGAGTCCAAAAACTTAGCTGACTTGATTATTGAAGTCTTGCTGGGTGAGAATGTGATGGAATCTTTGACCAGGGAATCAGGGTTTCAATGTCCAAAGAAAGATCCTCAGGAAGCCCTCAGGCCTGGATTCAAGCTGAGATGTACACCTCATCAATATCCATGTATCTCCAGCTATGTACTTTAATTGGGTTTCCTCTGCTAAATTCAATCCCCACTGTTACAATCCCCCATTTTCTGTTCTCTGTGGACTTGCACCCATCAAGTCCACATATGCTCTATCTACACTATTTTATATATGATCCTTTTCTATTCTTAATTTCACCTCCCCCCCCCCAGAAAATAAAAAAATTTTATACATATCTTATCCTATGCTCATCCTACTCTTTTCTAGGGATGGCTAGGAAAATGGGTAAAGGAGTGAAAGGGAATACAAAGTTCCAAATACATATTTCTAACCAATGAAACAATTTTACAACAATTAATGAACTTTTCCTAATAAATACAATATCAATGTTTTGCAACATAGTGTAATAAGGAACTTCTGGGATAAAATAGAAGGCATCTTGAGTGACAGGAGCATCAGTTAAAGACTTTGGAATGTGCCCAGGTGGCATGAGTCAGGGCCAAAAGACAGTTGCAACCACCCCCTATAAATACCCCTTGGACCTCAGCACACTGGGTCTCATATTTGAGAATCTCGAGAGGAGGGTGGTTGAAGAGAGGGTTGGCCTTAGACCTGCAACCTAGCATCTATACCTGAGTGCCATAGGAAATTATTCTTCCTGCTACTAATAGAGCTGAGAGAGAACAACACCACAGCTATTAAGGAGAACACCAGTAGCCTTCCCTCTCCTTTGGTTTGTAGTTTTGTACCATGGCTGGGTCAAGCCAGGGATTGAGAGAGGGAGAAGAAACTCCAGACTATTATCAAACTCATCATCCATTTGATTTAGATCACTTTTATTAGCTTAGCAGTCCCAAAATCTCTATCCTTATTTCCTTGTTCCTAACCCTTTAGATAAGCAAATACATCCTGTTGTAGTTCAATCCAAAAAAGATTGATGTTCCTTTCCTAAATGGTGAACATCTACAGCTAATTAGTGGAAGGGATTTATCAACCTCAGTCAGAAAAGCATTTGTCCGTTTAGCACATCAACACCAGTCCAATCCAACCTTTTACCATCCAATGCAACCCCAAGCCAAGGGGCTAGAGAAGTTGTTGAACACACATACAACTCCCACTAGAATACTTTGGCTTGGGCATTGTTGAAGAGGCATAGGCTAGACTAAGCTGAACTTCAAAGGTCCTGGGGTTACCAGCACATTGGGTAACCACACATCTCTCACTTAGCCTAGATCCATCTATCATTTGGGGATCCAGAGCCAGCTTGGCAGACTCAGCTTAATTGAGCCTGTCAGGCCCAAGTGATACTTAGTAGTCCTTTCTTACTAACAATCTGTTTATGCACAACAATAGGAATTCCTATTCTTAACAATTTCTTAACTAGTTTTATGTCTAAGCTTATTAAACAACATACTTAATTTATTTCTACTTAGCTACTTGCTCTATTCTTAATGCAATAACAATAAAATCAATACTCTTCTTTTATGTTTAGCTATTACTTTACCTATGTTTTGCCTATTTATGTCTTAAATTCAATACTATTTTATATCAAGGACAAGGGTTAGTGGATTCATACTGCTAATATCTTTTTTTACTAACTCTTAACACTATGTTCTTATTCTTTTCCTGCCTCTTTCTTGCTAGAATTTTGAATTTTCCCTAACTATCTTTGTCCCTAATGATTATTTTCCTAACTGTCTCTACTTCTATTTGTATGTTTAGTATTTACATGGTTTGGAACCATTTACAGCCTACTTTATAGTTTCCCAACTATAGTATAGATGTTTATAAGATATTTAAACTATGTACAGCCTTTTTGCAATCTGCATTCCAGTATTAACCAGATAAAAGGCTTTTCAGCTTTATACTTGGTTAAGACTTTCCTCGAGTTGCTAAGTATTTATATGTATGTATGTTTTTACATTTATATACATATATACATATATATATACACACACCACACACACACACACACACACACACACACACACACACACACACGATTCATTCTTTTTGACCCTTATTTATTTACACAGAGTTGACTAATTATCAATCTGTGTTGGGCTTCCTGTTTTTTTTTGTGTATTGCAGATGCACATACTTACCTTTTCTTCAAATTCATTGTCTAGCTTCTCAGGTTGACTATAGATTCCCTTCCTTGATGAATTTTATGTACTGTGTGCAATTTTTCTACTATGTGATGTTAATGTGTTTTTTGTGTTATCACCACATTTAATCTTACAAATCCCATTCTTTGTCCTTTTCCTTGCAAAGTTCATGATTAATCACAGTGTCTTTTCAAATCCTCTTTCTTTGCATCTTTCTTCTTGGCAACCTTCCCAATTTCCTGTTCTTCTCTTGATTCTTTTCCCCTTCTCTGTTTCTCCACCACATGTTGTTGGTTGCCATGTTGTTGACATATTGTCTGAAGGGCTCTCTGGTCTGGATGTAGGAACAATATGGATTGTGATGTTTTGTCAGTGATGTTAATCAATTGTTTGTGTGTCTATGTTGTATGCACTTTCAGATGTCTATTTCTTCATTATGGGTTTGTTGATCATTTTCTGCTTGATTTGAATGTTCATTAAAATGTTTTTCTTTCTTTGCATGATACCAAGAATCTCAATATTGAATCTTTATCACTGTCAGGGAAGTTAATAGGACCTTATATGGACTGGTCCATTTTTACATCGAGTGGTGACTTCCTATCAAAATTTTTCAAGTACATCCTGTCTCCAGGCTTTACATCATGGATCTCAAAATCTATAGGGTGTCTTTCCTGCAAAATTCCTAGCTCATGCAATTCTGTCAGTCTTTTTTGCAAAGCAGATATGTAGTCATATAGCTTGCAATCTGCTGCTAACATAGATACATATGCCAGTTTGCATGGTCTTCCTGCCCATACAGCTTGACCATACAAAGATTCAAAAGGAGATATATGAAGATGGGTGCTTGGTTTTGTTCTTAAATAATACAACACAATGGATAAGGCATCCGTCCATTTCAAGTGTGTTTCTAGGCAGACCTTCCCTATCAGTGTCTTGATCTCTTTATTAAGTCTTTCCACTTGCCCTACTGAGGCAAGATGATAGATTGCATGGAAAGATCCCTTTATCTCAAAATTCTTATAAACTTCCTGCAATATCTGGTGGGTAAAATGCAAACCTTTGTCTGAGTATACATGAGATGGTACAGGATATCTCAGGATGATGTCTTTCAGCAGGGTCTTTCTAACAAAGGCTGCATTACTCTTTTTAGCAGGGTATGCCTCTGACCATCTAGTCAAACAGTCCACGATGACCAAGCAGTATTTGAATCCTCTATCGCTGGGCATATGTATATAATCTATCTGCAGAGTTTCAAACAGAGTTTGAGCTAATGGTCTCCCCCCCTAAGCCCTTGCTCCTGAAGCTTGCTTGATTAAATTTCATGCAGATGTCACATTCCTGACAGACTCTCTTTGCAATAGGGGTGATGTTTGGACCAACCCAGAATTTCTGGAATAAATTGATGACTGATTGGGTGCCATGATGTTTTTTTCTCATGTATTGCATTGCACAGTGTGAAATACAATGTTTGTTGCAAAATGGGCTTGCCTGATTGTGCAGCCCAGATTCCATCTACTAGTTTGGCCCCAAAGTCTTTTTCCTAGGATGTTGTAATTTTTAAAAACCCATAGGATTTAGATTCAGAGGACCAAGCTTTGAACTCCAGCTCTGCTACCTGCTATGAATATGACCCTAGGCAAGTTCCTTTCCTTTCCATCAATCACCTCATTTTCCCCATCTATAAAAGAAAGGGGCTGGATCTAGAAGATGGTCTTAAGTCCCTTCCAGCTACAAATCTGACTCCATGACTGTTTGGTGTATATAAAGCTTGTAATCTATGCAATAGCTTGTGATACCACTATACAAAATCCATCTCAAATCTTTATAGAGTGCTTTCATCTTTGCATTCCTCCAACTCTGGCCCCAATGAATAATGTTTACTGGAAACCAAGACCTAACAAAATGACAGGTATATATGGAGACACTGATAATTTCTGTTAGCTGTCAGATTCTTATAATAATAATTTAACAAACATTATCTCAGTAGTATTATACTGAGTTCCAGGAATTAAAGAGAAGGTAAACCAGAAGGGTTGCATAGAGGACGAGTTCAAATCCAGCCTCAGACACTTAATAGCTATATGATCCTGGGCAAGTCATTTAACCCTGCTTGCCTTAGTTTCCTCATCTATAAAATGAGTTGAGGAAGGAAATGACAAACCACTCCAGCATCTTTGCCAAGAAAACCCCAAATGGGATTATGAATTGAGTAACAAACCCTTTGAGGATGAGATGATATTATCTTTGTATCACTCTTAGCTACTAACAAAGGACTTCACATATATAAAGCAGTTTAATTTTTAATTAATTGATTAATTAATAGAAACACTTAGACATCAAAAAGGAGATGAAGTCAAGATTGTCACTATGCATGTCAGGCTCATTCTGATTGTCATAAACCTGTAGTGCTTTGGTTTATCCACAAGATGGCATGCCTGGACTAGAGGGAAGGCTCAATTCTTAATACGTGGATGCACTAGGCAGGGATAATTGAGTAGTGTGTTCATAGAATCACAGATCCAAAGTTGGAGGGAACCTTAAAAGCCATCTAGTCCAACCTATTCTTTTTCTAAATGATGAGAAATTTCAAACAAAAAAGAGCAAGTGACTTGGCCAAGGTCTCATAGATCATGGTTGTTTTTTTTTTCCTTTCTTCCTGGCAACAAAAAATGCTAACACAAACTTGGTCTGCATTTTGAAAATAATAGTTTTCAGAGTAAAGGAAATCATATTCCTCCCCACCCCCTTGCACAGTCACACTACAAATAGAGTATTATATTGTCTCAGATCTAGGCACGAGAGCAGGGAGAAAGGTTAGTATTGAGTTAATAAATTATGTTGACACATGAAGCTGGTAGTTCCCTAAAACCCTCACAGGAATTATGTATGTCATATATCCATGTTTCAGTCTTCTTGTACTTGTGAAGTTGATTTTTTGAGCCCTAGTGCCAGGTTTTATTTTATCCCTATTAAATTCATCTTGTTAGATTCAGTTTATTATTTGCCCATCAAAATCTTTTTAAAACCTCCTATGTCATCTTAGGTGTTGGCTCTTCCTTCTGGATTTGCATCAGTCAGAAATTTGAGAAGCGTGTCATTTTTTACTATTGCCTGAGTCAAAAATCAACAGCACAGGACAAAGAAGAGATCCTTAGGATACCCTGATAGAATTCTTTCTAAGTTTTCCTTCACCCATGTAATTATGACACATTGGATCTAATCATTAAATGTTTCATATTCACATATTGTATAATCTATCCTTTAACCCTCATTTTTGCATACAAGAGTAGCATGAGACTTTGTCAGATGCTTTACTAAAATCTAGATATATTGTACTATACCTTCAGCATTTCTCTCATCTGCTGGTCTAATAACACTATTACAAAAGAAAAAAGAAATTTATCTGACTTTTTGTGTTCATTGTTTCTTCTTTGTCAACACATTTACCAAAAAAAAATCCTTTAATAATGTATTCTAGAATGCCTCTAGGAATAGAAACCAAGCTCATTGACCTATATTTTATAGACTCTACCTTCTCTCTTCTTTTTTTTTTTGAAACTCAGATAATTTCCTCTCTCCAGTTACAGAGTCTAACCATTAGAGGTCATTGGATCATATATCTAAAGTTAAAGAGGACTTCAAAGGGACCTTAATCTACCCCTCTTATAGTACTGAAACCCAGGAAACTGAGACCCAGGGAATCTAGGAAATTTGTGCAATGCCACAAAGATAGCAAGTATTAAAAGTGGGATTCAGATCCAGGTTTTCTCACTCTAGCACCAGAGCTCTTTCCATTCTATCTCACTGATTTTACAAGGAAAACCTCTGAACTATCCTTCCCTTTAGCTGTGACTTCTTTTTGTCTTCTCATTTAATTTATAGTAAGAAAAGTGGTATGATTCAATTCTTCCAACAGTATATGTACTTTACCTTTGAACAACATAAAAGGTCTAAAACTGTACTCTTTTTACCTGTCCAAATTGATATCTTTATTCAAATAAGTCAAAATCAATATATGGGGTAAAAGATTTTGGCAACCTAATATTTAACATACCCAAAGACCCTAGATTTTTAAATAAGATCTCACTGTTTAAGAAAAACTGCTGGGAAAATTGGAAAACAGTATTGCAGAAACTAGGTATAGACCAATAACTCACAATACCAAGATAAGGTCAAAATGGGTATATGATTTAGTTATAAAGAGTGATACCATGAATAAATTAAGGGAACATAGAATGGTTTACTTGGCATTATATATAGAGAGAAAGGAAGAATTTATGGCCAAACAAGAGACCAAACAAAATGAATAATTTTGATTATATTAAATTTAAAAAGCTTTTGCACAAACAAAACTAATGTATCTGAGATTAGAAGGGAAACAACAAACTAGGAGAAATAATCTATAACAAATTTCTCTGATAAAGTTCTAATTTCTCAAATCTATAGATAACTAAGTCAAATTTATAAGATACAAGCCATTTTCCAATTGACAAATAATCAAAGGATATGAACAAACAATTTTCAGATAAAGAAATCAAAGCCATCAATAATCATATGAAGAAATGTTCTAAATAACTCTTGATTAGACAAATGCAGATTAAAACAATTCTGAGGTACCATGTCACACCTATCAAATTAGCCAATATGAAAATAATCAAGGCTACACACTGTTATATTGATAATAACAGAAATGTTGGGAAGCTGATGGGTTGGCCTGAACTAGAAACCTGAAGGACTCTCTCCTCCCCCACACAGGCTTGAGTGTGTAGGGAGCGGTAGGTACTCATTGCTCTCAAACCCCTCCCACCAAGCAGTTGGAAATCAGTTGAAAATGGAGGCAGGGCAATGTCTTCTGGCAAGGCAATCTCTAATGAAGTTCACTTTCTTAACTTATATTACCCATAGGTTTGATTGAGGGACAAAGGAGAAGTTTGATATCTTGATGTTATCAGGGACTGAGGAGGATCTGACTTCTTTGGCTGGCAACTGAAAGGAATCAAGCTTTATGGTAGCTGTGAGCATGCCCAAATAATTGTCAGGCACAACTACTAAAAGATGAAGTTTTTACTGATAAAGATGAAGAGAAGATAGGGAAGGGGTGTCAAGGATTTTGATAAGATCTGGGAAGCCCTGAACTGTTAGGTAGATACTGCCCTTCCCCCCCCCAGGAGGGAGTGGCATACTTTATATCTAGCTGACCCTTAAAGCTTATAATAATCACTTCTAATATCTAAAATAATTAAATGAATAATCAAATGCTATTGCAATAAAGGTCTAATCCTACTAGACAGGCAAACTCCTGAGTAGAAACCAAAATGGCTTTTGCCACTATGGCCAACAAGGCAATCTCAAACTGGGACCACTGAGCAAAGTGACCTGCCCACTTCGACCCCAGGAATCAACTGACTAACTGCTCTCAAACTGTTCCCTCACCCAGAGTTCTCGAAAGTGGGGGGGGTCCCTGGAATTCTGGGTGAGGCTTGACCCTGTATCTTTCAGGTATTCCACCCTGCCATTTTCCATGTTGGCCAATATGAAAATAATCAAGGCTACACACTCTTACTATTTTCATTCAGTAGTCTTTGGCTAGTTATAACAATGATATGAAAGAAAAGAATTTAGAGAAATGAGCATTGGTAAAGAGGTTAAAATATATATTTGTGGATAGTGTGATGACTTATATAGGAACCCCAAAAGAAATTTTTAAAAAACATTAAAAAATAGAAGGTGGATGACAAGGCAAGATCAAGTAATAAAAAGCAAGTGGAACAATTCAGAGGTAAACTAAATTGGTAGGATAGATTGGTTGAAGAGGAATATTGGCAAAACAGGAAATTGGAATAAGACTGAGGCAAAGGTAGATGGGGGCATGTGGAGACTTGGGAAAGGAAAGTGAATTGAGTATTCAAGCTTTTAAGAGGTGAAAATTGAATGCAAAAATTTTAACCAGGTGCTCAGGTTTGAGTGGTTTCCACCCATGAATAGATGGAGGGTTTTTTTAATTGCTAAACATCTCAACTTGTAAGGAGAGTAGGAAAAATAGTGCAGACTTGCCTAAAGTATTTGATGTTTATTTTTCTGTGACATTGGAAAGATTCCTCTCTTCCATGTATTGACTGATCTTCCTCCTAAAGAAAATGAAGGGATTCCAAAAACACTACTCCATATTCCCAGTTGTTATGGAGAATGAAATGTTCCTTAAAAAAAGAAGTGATAGAGAGGTTTTAGTAGAATGAAAATAGGTAATCTGAGTTACTAGATTAGATTCATAGGTTTCCGAACCCACTCTCCAATCCCTTTTCCCTAATCAACTTTTTAAATAAAACATTAGTTTAAATTATGAACTAGTGGCTCCTACCTTCAACTCAGATCTAAGTAGACTGGTATTCAAGATTCTAGGAGGGAGACAGAGTAACTCCATTATTGTTGGAAGGGAAGCATCATACTTCCCTTCCTGTCTAATCTCACTGTCAACCAATTGGAGTTACTTCCTCAGCCAGGTTAGAAGCTGAAGGGTAATCTTCTTAAAGGGGTTTAGTCCTTGCCGAGGGAAATTACATCAATCCCTTGGCTGGCTTTGATCCTGGGTACTTGTTCATTTCTACATCCAGTACCATCAGTAAACAGCTTGTTACTAAGCCACATTAGCTTCCTGACCACCTACAGCTTTACCAACCTCCTTAACAGATCCACCTTTAGATCCTTATAACAGTATATATAAAGAACTTCCAAGGTACTGGAGCAACTCAGCCTACTTGGGAAGGTCCATTTCAAGTACTATTACCACTCCAACAGCTATAAAAATTAGAGAAAAGGACTCTTGGATTCATTGCTCACATGTAAAGAGAGCAGCTTCTATTGAAAGTGATTAACTATACCCAATAACTTAACCTTGTACCCCAAGCTGATTCAATGTTGGTCAAAACCCTCCTCAGGGGGAATTGTATAATTGTCATAAAAGTTTGCAATACCCTCTTAGGGAAATTATACAATTAGCATAGGGATTATGTAATCTATTGAGAAAGAAATATTTCAGGAAAGAGAACAAAGGATTCTCTTTTCATAAGTGTGAACTCAAAGAGAACCAAGAATTCCCTTTCAGATGTATAATTCTCTTCTTTTCTACATTGTATATGAAAACACTAATTTCATTTGGTGTTTGCTACCCACATTAAAAAATACAATTAAAAAAATTATAATGAATAAGCTTGGCCCTAAGGAGAAGATATAAGAATGTACCACTTGAACACCTTCTTTGCAGAGATGTGGAACTCTAAGGATATAGAACCTATATAGGGGGTAGCTGGGTGGCTTTATGGATTGAAAGCCAGGCCTAAAGATGGGAGGTCCTAGTTTCAAATATGGTCTCAGACACTTCCCAGCTCTGGAAAAGTCACTTAACTCCCATTGCCTAGCCCTCACAGCTAATCTACTGTGGAACCAATACATAGTATTGATTCCAAGATAGAAGGTAAGGATTTTAAAAAAAAGAGCCTACATATCAGGTTGAACTTCATGTGCTGATTTTGTTCAACTGTGGTTTTTTTTTCTTTTTTAATTTTTTGTTATAAGAGACAGCTCTCTGATGAATTGGGGGTGGATAAATTGGCAAATAAATGTGATATAATAGCAAAAACTGTCAATTAAAATTTCCTTAAATAAAAAATAACAGATTTAAGGGTTTTCTTGAAGAAAAAGGAGTCAGAAATTCTGAGGAAGAAGAAGCTGTTTATTCTTATACATTAATAAAGTAGAGCCATAGAAGTTATAGGGCAAGAGGTCATCCAGTAAGAAAAAAATAGCAGTAGTTGGTGATTCCCTGCTCTGGGATACTGAGGCAACATTTATCAATCAAATAACAGTAGAAAGGTCTTTATCTCTATCAACATGTATCCAAACAGAGAACCTACTAAAATCTTTCAAAATGGATGATAACTATCCCCCTTTTGGCGATTCATATCAGCACAAATGATGCTACCAAATGGAACCATAATTTTTAAGTCTTAGAGAAAAAACTTAAGTCCACTGGGAATGTAGATTGTGATTTTCTCATTCTTATCTATTGAAGACAAGGTCTGGAAAAGAGATTAATTTTGAAAATGAAAGACTATCTAAGATAGTATCTGTGACTCAAATGTCAATTTCTGGACCACAAATACAAATTTCTGGTCAGAGACTTAATATACCTAACAAACACTGACAAGAATGTATTTGTCAGGTGTCTTACAAGGTAATTAAGGAGGTTAAACTGGAGGTGTTAAACCCATGCAAAACTCCTGGACCTGAGCCAGGTTAAAATATAATTGGGAAATATTTAACAAAATAAATAAAATACAATAAAATATAGATAATATATATTGTGTTTCTCTAAAGTAATACGGCATCCAAGGGATACTTTTTTATTTGTGTTTGATATCACTGATTTAAATAAAAAAGAACAGAAGAGATAGAAGACTGGCAATATACATCTATTCAATCAAATACCATAGAAAATACTCACACAGAAGGGAAGGGATACAGTTGAGATATCTAGAAGAGTGAGAAAAACTCAAGTAAATTCCAGGATTTCAGATATCTATAAATGAATGCCCAAAAAAACAAGAACCAGAGACCTTTAAAGCAAGGAGTTGAATTTGACCTCATAGGTATTACTAAGACTTGGTGGAAACGAAACATGTGATTGGACCATGATATGGATCAATGTATATATATATATATATATATATATATATATATATATATATATATATATATGTATATATATACATATATATATATATAATTCT
>NC_058131.1:217370591-217388670 GCF_016433145.1 Gracilinanus agilis
TACATATATATATATATTATTCTGAACCTCACAAACACAATATTTCCATGAACAAAGTAGAACAGAAGAAAAATGCAATTATATGTGAAACTATGACTCTCTGTTATGTACAACTTGAATTTTTTAAGCATATAACAAATTCAACTTATAACTTTCAAAGCTGTCCTGCTTTTCGCTTTTTTTAACTTCCCTCTGTTCTTCCTATGCATTTTTTAAAAGACTTCAATAAACTTCTTTCTTTTCTTCTTTTTCTTTTGACTATAGAATAACCAGTCACTTTCTTCCCTCCAAATCTGTTCCCAAATGAAATAGTAAAACACATAATACTTGTAATATAAATAGGTATACTTTACCAAAATAAATTTACACTTTGTCCTCTGATGTTCAACATTTTCATTTATCACTTGGATAAAAGCATAGGTATTATACTCATCAAGTTTGCCAATGATACCAAAGTGAGGAAAAACGCTAATACTAGCTAAATTAATCAGCTCTGTTTAACTAAAAGAGAGTCAAATGGGAGAGGAGCTATTATTCAACTGTGAGATTTCCCTCTTTTCAGTGTTGGAGTCTAAGTGAGGAAGAGAAGAAAAGAAGCAAGAATGTTTTCTTGAGACCTTTTAAATAGTCTTAAACAATTGTAGAATTATGTAATAGAAGCCCAACTTGTACCCTTCACTTGATGCTCTCAGTCTTTCTTCCAAATCTGTAGAATGAGGATAGAAAATTATTTGGATTATCATCAGAGGAGTGGGAAAGGGAAGGCAAGGCACCCTAAAGAACTTGGCTCCCTGTTCTTCCATAAGTGCATAAACATTATTGGATCTTCTGTGCAAATTTTAAAAAATATATTAACCTAAACTACTTTATTAGCCTTTTCTAATGGACTTCAAGCACTGATCTGTTTTAAAGAGAGTTCTCTTTCCCTTTCCTGGAAGCCCTGGATTCTAAGATCTCAGTAATACAGTCTCCAAAATCACATATAGTAACTAGGAAGAACTAAGGTATCATCTAGGCTAATCCCATTACTTTCCTCATGCCCAATGGCGAACTGATATAGCTGAGAAGGGAAATATAGGACAGAAATAACAATTTTAAAGAATGAATTAACATAACAGGAGATCTAGGCAACCTGTTTGAAAGGAGTCCATGTCTTTGCTCCTGTTGATAAAAGTTGGAAATGCCTCAGCTCCAGCATGCCACTCACTACTGTTATAGGAGACAGTCTGGGACAAATAAGAGTTTTAATATGTCTCCCTACTAATGAATGGTATCATATTTTAATTTCTCTTTTTTAATTTTCCCTCAGGAGAATGGGATTCCCTTCATAATTCCCTCTATGTCTTCAACAGCTATCTAAAGTCTTAAGACCTTTAATTGAGAGACTGATACACTGTGGTACAATTGAATGTGATGGACTTTTCTACTAGCAACAGGGCAGTGATCCAGGACAATTCTGAGGGACTTATGAGAAAGAATGCTATCCACATTCAGAGGAAGAACTACAGGAGTGGAAACACAGAAGAAAAACAACTGCTTGAACACATGGGTCGATGTGGACATGATTTGGGAATGTAGACTCTAAATGATCACCCTAGTGCAATTATCAATAATAAGGAAATAGGTCTTGATCAATGATACATGTAAAACCCAATGGAATTGCATGTTGGCTATGGGGGTTGGGGGTGGGGGTTGGAGGGGAGGGAAAGAACATGAATCATGTAACCATGGAAAAATATTCTTAATTAAATAAGTAAGTAAAAATTTTAAATTAAAAAAAAGATCTTTAATTGATCTAAAACTAGGGGACAAGTGAACTCCAGCAGTTGTTTCTCAAAGAATCCTATGTGACTATCTCTAATTATATCTATCAACATTTAATACAGCCCATTATTGGACAGTCATCTCCTATACCTAACTCAGACTTTATAGGCTTCAATTTCAGGCCAATTTTTCTATTTTTGCCCTCATGAGAAGAAAGAAAAGAAGGAAGTAAGCATTTTTTAAATGCCTATTAAATACCAGATACTGTGCTAGGTACTTTACAAATATTATCTCATTTGGTTCTCATAACAATCCTGAGAAGTGGGTACTATTATTATCCCTATTTTACAATTGAGAGAACCAAGGTTAAATGACTTGCTTAGGGTCATACAGTTACTGAGTGTCCAACTCGGTTCTTCCTGACTCTAGGACCAGTGTTCTATTCAATGTGCCAGATGTATGACATCCAGATACACTTTCTCCCATCTTTAATCTTCACATCACATGCCCAAGAAAATTTTTCTTTCATTATTCTTTACATAAAAACACATTTGGAAATAGAGTTGAAAGACTTGAACCAAGATTTCAGTGACAAAATTCAGGTAGAAATTGCAACTTTAGTAAACTGCTTAATTCTTAAACTGCAGAAATTCAGAATGAAATTCTCAGGTCAGGAAGAATCCCAAGTGCAAAGCCAGAAAAAAAAATCCAAGGTTCAATATAAAGATCTTGGCAGAACAGATAAGACACATTGATGCATGAAGTACAGTTCAGTGGGATAAGCACGTTAAAGTGAATAGACTACACTGTTGTCAAGGCTCAATGAGGATCTAAAAAGAAAACAGTTATTGGGTTAGAAACTAGGACAAGAATTTGCTGCATGCAGGTTACATTCTAGCCCTGGAAAATACAAATTAGTGGAGGTTAAAAGTGACAAATGAAACTCATTTGACTTGGAACTTGAGACACCTGGAAATTTCTTGGACTTCTCATCTAATTTCCACTTGCCTAAATGTGTTTTATCTGGGCAAATGAGATGGCAGTATTTTCCATATACTTTACTGTTAGAGAATCACAGTCCTTATTGTTTTTTTAACATTTGTAACATTCGTCTTCTAAGAAGTCTGAAGTAGCTAATGCAATATTGAGTGCCCAGACTTATTAAGAAGTCCCTGGGGGCAGCTGGGTGACTCAATGGATTGAGAGCCAGGCCCAGAGACAGGAGGTCCTGGGCTCAAATCTGGCCTCAGACACTTCCCATCTGTGTTAACCCAGTATTGATTATAAGATGCAAGGTAAGGGTTTTTTAAAAAAAAGTCCCTATATCCCCTTTCCTTTTATCTTTTGGCCTTCTCTCCTCTGATGAAAAACATTAATGATAGTATAATCTCTACTAGTAAGCAACGAATTGGTGCCAGGCCTTAACTAGTTTAGGAGTAATTTAGAATGATGTTGGCTATAAAAAGCTGATGGACTTGAAGGATTGCTGAAATTCTGGAGATAAAACCTAGGATCTCTTCATAATTGAGTGAAAGGTAACATTTTCTCTTCTTAGACCTAATTCTTTTATACTTATAGAGAAACTAACAAAATATTGGGGGTTTCAACCGACCATTTGAAAGAAATGGAGAGGGGGCAGCTGGGTGGCTCAGTGGATTGAGAGTCAGACCCAGAAATGGGAAATCCTGGGTTCAAATTGTAATAAGGGGTTAAACAGGCTGATATTAGGGGGAGCTGGTGATACCAGTAAGTCTCCTGGGCCAGGAAGGCTACAAGCACAGTAGTTGATTTGAGACAGCCAGGGATGTGAGAGCCTGAGCTGAGAAGTTCAGTCAATCTCCCTGCTGTCTGTAGGCTCCTTTAAGGTGAGGAGTGAGGAGCCCCTCCCTGCTGGTGAGGAACTAGAAACCAACAGGAAGTGAAGCTGTCTCACTTCCTGAATAAAATGGATGCCAGTCCAATACTCCCTCCAAAGCCAAGTGGTTGCTATCTTCCCTCACCACACCCCTAAGCCTTGGAAGATGTTATAAATGACCATAGAAGCTCTCAGGAGAAGGCTAAGAGTTTATTTAAATACAAGGGTAAACTGAGGGAAGAGGGTTAGGGTCTGGAGAAGCTGTTGCTAAGGGTGACTGGCCAGTGCTGGCAGAGGGCTTCAGAAGGTAAGATCAGGCTGAGGGAACCAGCCCCTCAGCTAGGGATAAATTCCACTGGCTTGCTGTTAAGTGGTTCACCAGCTAGACAAGTGAGGTTGTTGATTTGATTTGGGGGTGTCCCTGGCTAGGCTAACCTAAACTAATTACTGCCCATGTTCCACAACCCACCATCCGGGGCCCCAAGGAAAATCCAGGGGTAGCTGGGTGTCTGGGTAAAATCAAGGAAATCAGAACCCCCCAGCTTGGTTCTCCAGGGGTATTTATAGATCCAGCTCCAACAGTCAGGGCTTGAGAATGGCTCTTGTTAGGTCAAAGTTCCATTCCCCTAACTACCAGGATTGCCTAGGGTGAGTTTGCAAACGCAAGAGATCTTGCATCAATCCTGCATTACAAAATCTGGCCACTTCCTAGGTATGTGACCCTGGGCAAGTTACTTAACCCCCATTGCCTAGCCCTTACTGCTCTTCTGCCTTGGAACCAATATCCAGTAGTGATTCCAAGATGGAAGGTAAGGGTTTAAAAATATTGAAAGAAATGGGGATTAAGGTCAAAGATAAAAAGACCCTCTATTCTTCAAAATATTGGTAACAATACATTTTGTGGTAAAATGTCCAAACAAATTATGATACAGAAATGTGACCAAACATTACTAAACTGCAAGAAACAATGAATATTAAGAATACAGGGAGGCATGGGAAGAAATAAATTGATGCAAAGTTAAGTCAACAGAACCAAGAAAAATATGCCTACAAGGACAAAACAATGACAAAACAAATCAAAACTGAATGCTATGCAATTTGAATAACCAAGCTTGATAGGGGGAAAAAAAGATATGAGAATGTACCTCCTGTGAAAAGAATACAAAATATGCTATCCGACTAATTGGTTTTTCTAAACTTCCTTTCCTGCCCCCCTTTTTTTCTTTGTTATAAGAGATGGTTCTCTAAATCCATCATAGGAATATGTTAAGAAATGAAGATACTGTAAAAATGAAAAATGTTAATAATTTTAAGTAGAAAAACTAGAATTTAGCATTTAAAAACAAAATGGAAAGAACCAGGGATGTTTTACCCAGGAAACAGAAGTCTAGGGACATTGAGACTTGTCTTCACAGATTAGAAAAACTGTCATGACTAAGGATTGGACACCTTATATTTAGCCCCAGAGGACAGAACAAGGAGCAATAGATTAAAGAAGATTGCTGTTTAACTTGAGTAAAAATCTCCTAACAATCTGAGCTGTCTAAAAGTGGCTAAGTCAGGAGAAAGTAGGTTCCCTGTCACTGAAAGTGTTTTAGAAAAGATTGCATAAATTTAAGAATATCATAAAGGAGAGGCAGTGTGGGGTAGTAGGTACAGCACTGGAATTAGATTCAGAGAGATCTAGGTCCAAAGTCTGCCTAAGAAACTTTCTATATGTGTGATTCTGGACAAGACATTTAACCTCTATGATTCTGTTTCCACATCTACAAAATGGGACTAATAATAGCACTTGCCACAAAGGGTTTTTGTGAGAATCAAATAAGTCTAACATTAGTATATATCTTAAAGCATCTGGAGAAAAATTAAAGAGACTGAAAAAGAAAATCAGAAAAGTAGTAAGAGAACTATGAATATTACAGAAAGCCAAAAAGGAGAGAATATCCAGGAGAAGAGGTCAACAGTGTCAAATGTAGCAGAAAAGGCATGAAGGATGAGCACTGGAGAAAGTCCATCAGATCTGGCAAATAGATCATTCACAACTTTGGAGAATCATTTCAGTTGAATGATGAGGTTGAAAGTCAATATTGTAAAATGACTGAGGAGAAAGTAGAGAGAAATTAAAGCCAATGAATATAGAGTGCTTATTTTTTTAAGAAGTTTGGCTGAGAAAGGAAAGAATGATATAGGATAATAGCTTAAAGGAATTGTATGATCTATTGAAGGTTTTTGTTTCTTTTTTTAAAGATGTCAGAAGAACTAGCCATTTTTGAAGACAGTAAAGAAGTAGACAGGGAGAAAGTTGAAAATTAGAGAGAAGAGACTTGGATTGCTGAGATAATCTGCTAGTGACAAACATCACTGTTAGAAATGAGAAAGGGATGAGATCAAGAACAAGGAGAAGGGGTACCTCAATATAAGACCCTGGAGGAAAAGAATAAAGAGTAAGGCTTATTTCAATGGTCTTTGAGATGGTGGGAAGGAAAGGGTTCACAATAGATGGTCTCAATGTTAGACAGATGTTCAGCTGAGAGAATGGGGAAGAAATAAGCAGAGGAGACATTTATTAAGCCTTCACTACCTACAAAGCACAGTATAAAATGGGAAGCCATTGGATTTGGCAAGTAAATCATTAGTGATCTTCCAAAGGATACTAAGAAATATAAAATATACCCAGTATATTTTAACTGTCTCCTACCAGATCCTAGTAGAATGTAACCTCCTTGAGAGCAGGAACTGCTTTTCATTTTTTTCTTTGTCTCTACATCACGGCATGATGCTTTATGTGGGAACTTAATGAGAACTTAATCCAATTCCTTCCCAATAAATGTCCTGTCAGGAAATTACTGATGCAAGAATTCTATGAGAAACTTAGCTAGGGAGTTATACATTGACATATTGAATTATCACCTATAGAGAACTCCTATTAAGAACCACTGAGGTAATCTACATCCATTGTCTCTATCTTATAAATCATTATTAACCATTGTCTCTGCAAGAAATTTACGCCAATTGTTGAAAGCTATTTCTTCATCTCCAGATAATCTGATAGGGACAGATTAGTTGATAAAGAAAGAGGTGGGAGACAATCTTGACTGTTAACTCATAGCTGCTTCTCCCAAGTGCCATTGAGTCACAAGTTTATTATATATATATGAAATTAAAGTTCCCTTTCACCCCAAAAGTACAGAAAGAGTTTTATAGCTTTGCAGACATGGCAATTAGTTTAGACAACAAACAGAAACCTCAGAAACTTCAAGGTGAAGATAAGAGTACAAGGTTGGATTGTAGCTGCCTCATTATCAGTAAACTACGTCTGGGAATATTTTGCTGGGTCAGGAAGTCCCTGAATTTTTCGGCCTTGACTGTCTCAAACTACTTTTGAAACCCAGAAACTGCATTCTTGACCAAGGGTGAAAATGTTAACCTCTTGACTGCTGATTTGCTATGGACTTAAAGTTTTCCAATAAGACTATAATGCTTTTCCAATAATAAAAGGTATGGATCATAAAAGGGGTCAAAAGAGGAGTCAAGATTTTTATCTTAGATAGCTCATCCTGTCTGGCTATGACTAGCAGAGTAGCTTTTGATGAGGTCCAGATAAAAATATCTATTGAGACTCTGTTTCTCTTATTGGCCTTCCACAACCTAGGTCATTTATGCTATAAAATGTGTACACAAAATCATTAAACTTTGTCACTGATCTGCAAGAAAATTTTCTGCATGTCTTTCTGGCAGTTTGGTCCTCCTTTAATCTTACTTTCATTTTTCTTACCCCTGTTTGTGAACCCACAAGTACTCAGTAAAGTCTTAGTTTTACTGCCTTACACATAGTAGGTCCTAAATAAATGAATGTCTCCATTAGAATGTGAATTTTTTGAGAAGTGGAATAATCTTACTTTTCTATTTGTATACTTGATACATAGCATTGTGCTTTGCATATGGTAAAAACTTAATAAATAATTTATTCATCTACTTACCCATTGCTAATTGAAGGAATATTTATGACATTTGGAGCCTATAAATCTTTATTTTAAAAATCTCAGCCTGTTTCAACTTGTCAAAATAGGTAAAACAATTTCTATGGTGGAATGGCAATCCTTTGCTAGTAGCAATTTTTTTAAAACCCTTGTACTTTGGTGTATTTTCTCATAGGTGGAAGATTGGTAAGGGTGGGCAATGGGGGGTCAAGTGACCTGCCCAGGGTCACACAGCTGGGAAGTGGCTGAGGCCAGGTTTGAACCTAGGACCTCCTGTCTCTAGGCCTGACTCTCACTCCACTGAGCTACCCAGCTGCCCCTGCTAGTAGCAATTTGTTGAAATGCCTGAATAATTAAGGCATCACAATGAAAGGAACATGTGTGCACATATTTTGGGGATGGACACTATTAGAGTATGTTTTACAGTGCAAGGATTAAAGAAAATAAAAATTAATTCAACTTTTGTATTCTGAATATGTAATAAATATTACATTGTATCACCTGAGGAAATCATGTAACTACAATAAATGCCCACAAAATATTGATAGAAAATCACTGGAAAGATTAAAATAGTCCTGAATGAAGAGAATAGTAGCAATACCAGCAGAGAAAGAGTTAAATGTGGGAAGCCAATAAGAGAAAGAGTCTCAAATAGATAAAAATCTGAGACTCCTCTTTTGACCCCTTTTATGATCCACATCTTTTCTTATTGTCCCTGAGAAAAGTATCCCAGTCTTGGCTTACTGATGATGAGACAACTACAATCCAACCTTGTACTCTTTTCTAGCCTCTCTCTTTTTCTTTATTCCTATACCTTTACCTTCGTGATTGTAAAATAAAGTGCCTTAACCCGATGCTGACTTAGGTCTGATTTAATTACGGAATCAACCTGAATTGTTGATTCCTGGCAGCCACACTTTAAATACATATCTATAAAATACCCAAATTTCCTTCTTACACCTAGGACCTCCCATCTCTAGGCCTGGCTCTCAATCCACTGAGCTACCCAGCTGCCCCCATCACCTCTATTATTTAACATTGTACTAGAAACACTAGCATTAGCAATTAGAGAAGAAAAAGAAATTGAAGGTATTAAAGTAGGCAATGAGGAGATCAAGGTATCACTCTTTGCAGATGATATGATGGTATACTCAAAAAATCATAGGAATCAACTAAAAAGCTAGTGGAAATAATCAACAACTTTAGCAAAGTTGCAGGATACAAAATAAATGCACATAAGTCATCAGCATTTCTATATATTTCTATATATTTCCAACACATCACAGCAGCAAGAGTTAGAAAGAGAAATTCCATCCTACCAAAATTAATTTACTTATTTAGTGCCATACCTATCAAACTACCAAGAAAATTTTTTACTCAATTAGAAAAAATATAACAAAGTTCATTTAGAAGAACAAAAGATCAAGAATATCAAGGGAAATAATTTTTAAAATGTGAAGGAAGGTGGCTTAGCAGTACCAGATCTTGAACTGTATTGTAAAGCAGTAGTAACCAAAACAATATGGCACTGGCAAAAAGAGTCAGAAGAGAGGATCAGTGCAATAGACTTGGGATAAGTGACCTCAGCAAGACAGTCTATGAAAAACTCAAAAAGCCCAGCTTTTGGGACAAAAACCCACCATTTGACAAAAACTGCTGGGAAAATTGGAAAACAGTATGGGAGAGATTGGGTTTAGATCAACATCTGTTAAAAGGCACTATGATAGGTCTACTATCTCAATGAGCTGGGCCTGACTAGCTGACCCTATATCCTCATGTAGTAGGAGAATCCAAGGCTAAGTGGTGGATAGGGTTGCCTGTGTGATCACCAAGATATGCCAGTAACCACCAGGGATTATGAGTGTTCAGTTTTGCCAAGCCCTCACCTCTTAACAGTGCCCAAGCCAGGTAACTGGTGAGGGGTTGTATATATGTTCACAGCTCCTCTAGCTCCCTGGCTTGGGGTTGGGTTTGATGATAAGATTGGTTATGGCCTGGTTGTTGTGCTAAATGGATAACACTATTTTTATGACTGCAATTTGATAAATCCCTTTCCCTACAGCTGTAGATATTTACTAGCCTGGGAAGGAAAGCCAATCTTCACTTGTATTAAGATGTAACAGTGTTTATTGCTTAACTCAAAGGGTAAAACAGGACAAGGAAAGATGTGTTGGGAAATGCTATACTAAGTCTATGGAACTAAGGTAGTTTGTATCAAAGAGCAGCAGGTTGATACTGGCTGGAGACTCTTCCCCTCTCATAATCCCTGGTCTGGCCTGGCTGTGGCCTGAATCAAAGAAAAGGAGGAATAATGATGTTCTTCTTAGCAGCTATGCTATTCTTGTCTCTCAGCTCAAGTAGCAAGGTAAATGAAGCTTCTTATGATACTGAGATATGGATGCTGGATTAGCAGGTCTATGGCCTACCGTCCCTTTTGCCACCCACTCCCAAGGGCCCCTTCCTCAAAATGGAGGCCCTGAGTGGTGTGAGATTGAAACTGCAGAGTTCCCGGGGGGGCCCTCTGGAAATCTGAGCTGTTGCCTGACCCCCTCTCTTGCAAGCGGAATTCCACTCTGCAATTTCAATCTCACAGTAACTCAGTTCATGGGCTTTTATAGAGGTAGTCCCAACTGTCCTCTGCCCTTGGCTGATGCCACCCTGGGTGAATTCCAAATTCTGTAACCAACAATCCTGTCACTCAAACTGTTCTGCATCTTGTCCAGAAGTTCCTTGCTACACATCTCACACCCTATACCAAGATAAATTCAGAATGGTTGAATAACTTGAATATAAAGAAGGAAAGTATAAGTAAATTAAGTGAGCACAGAATGGTATACATGTCAGATCTTTGGGAGGGGAGGGATTTTAAAGCCAAGCAAGAGTTAGAAAAAAGTTATAAAATGTAAAAAATATAATTTTGATTACATTAAATTCAAACGGTTTTATGCAAACAAAACTAATGCTGCCAAAATTAGAAGGGAAGCAACAAATTGGGAAAAAATCTTTTTAACAAAAAACTCTGACAAAGGTCTAATTACTCAAATATATAAGGAGCTAAATCAATTGTACAAAAAAATGGGCAAGGGATATGAATAGACAATTTTCAGATAAAGAAATCAAAACTATCAACGAAGACATGTTAAAGAAATACATGAGTAGAGAGAGATATACATATAATGATAGTGATGATGTCTATCTGTCTATAGTCTCCTCAGCTGCAGTTGGTGGGGAGGAACACCTACTCCTCTCACCCTGGCTGCTGCTGTAAATTATACTATTCTCCTTGACAGGTTTGGGTTATAACCTGTCAGTAATTCCTTTAACAGCTGCCCAAGTAAAGACCCTTGAGAGGTTAGATGGATGGTTAACCTCTCCAGGCCCAACCTAGGGTTGGATAGATTGGTAATGGGCTACTGATCAGTTTTGGATAATGTTCAGGATCTGACTGTATATTTGACTCCCTTCCCAAGGGTCGTGTTAGAAAGACCACTCAGGAGGGTACTTGTTATTGAATACCCTTTATCTATAGGTAGGGAAAGGATAACAAGGTCAACAATTGAGGATTGGAAACACTATTGTTCTATTATCTATTAAATTATTAATAATCAGGACTGGAGGCTACTAAGCTGGTGAAGGCTTGAGATCTTTACCTGTTCCTATCTCTGGCCAGAGCTGGCCACAGCCAAGCCAGAGAATAGGGAAGGCTATACTGATGGTCTTTATCCTCTCAGCTCTCTCAACAATAGTGTTGTTGGTTCACTAGCTCTCACAGTCTAGCAAGAAAATAGATTCAGGCTTATTCCTACCCTCTTCTTCTTCAACCACCCTTCAGCCAACAACAATCACTCACTAACCCATTTTAGCAGCCTGGACTACAGTAAGTTGTCACATCATGAAAGAAATGGAAAAAGGAGACTAGATCTCGAGAAAAATGGGAAATGGCATTTCCCGGCGCAATACTTTTCTTCACTTTCAGAGATAATGGAACCAGAACAATTCGATGTCAAGTACTTGATATCAGGTGTGGTGCAGGGAAGTCTTACATCTTTTTTTTTAAACCCTTGTACTTCAGTGTATTGTCTCATAGGTGGAAGGGTGGTAAGGGTGGGCAATGGGGGTCAAGTGACTTGCCCAGGGTCACACAGCTGGGAAGTGGCTGAGGTCGGGTTTGAACCTAGGACCTCCTGTCTCTAGGCCTGACTCTCACTCCACTGAGCTACCCAGCTGCCCCCAAAATCTTACATCTTAATATATGTTAAGCATCACAACCCTGAGTCTCACACAGGATCAAGTCTTTGCGGAGAATGCCATCAATCCCTGTAGGATTAGTTTGGTCTCTTTCCTTTACATGCTCATTTGCACTTCACAGGTCAAAAACTCTGTGCTCCTTTGTGGTCAGATTTTCCTTGGATTAGACATAGTCATTGAGCAAAAGTCTCATAATAATTAAATAACTAGTGGCAGGTTTCTATAGTCCAAAACTTTTTGGGTATAAATTTATATGCTAGGCAAATGGACATCTTAGCTTATTTTTATTGCAAAAATCAAAAAAGCCAAGTCTATTTAATGCTGGTGACGTGCTTCAAATGTAAAAAATGAGAGAAAAAAAATCAAATACTGTATTGCATATGTAGGAAGAAAAAATGAACAAACAAACAAAAAATGTGTAGTTTTACACAATCACAGAGGTAAAGAATAGAGGTTAATTTTCAAGAAATAAGATTCATTCCCTCCTTAACTTGCCATGATCCACAGTGTGAATGCAAATGAGGTAGACAAAATGATGTGGGTGCAAATGAGGCATATAAAGCAATAATACATCCAAGAAAGTACAAAAGGAATGACAAAAGGCATAAAATATTTTGAAAGGCACATCAGGTCAATATAGGTCACTAATATGGATACTTTGTTGTGAGGTAGTATATGTCTTGTTCAAGTATAAGGATCAATCAAATAAAATGCAACAAAATAGTGCAAAATCCAGCAATAGAGCATTCTTATCACAATAGTCAAATACAATATATAATAGGTGCAGGTAATAGTACTTAGTACAGAGAATTATTCATTATCAATAGACAGTACTCGTTTCACATGACTGCAATGAATAAATGAGTCCCTCTCCCCAATTTTAATGGCTGTTGGTATAGTTAACAGGACCTGGAATGAATGGTCCATCATAAGAAGGGTTCAGTTGACCCAGTACATTTGAAATTCTTTATGTACACACTATCATAATTTGCCAATCATAGTTTTAAGTTCCTTATTCATCCTTTCAACTTGGCCAGAGCTCTGGGGATGATATGGTGTATGAAATTTAGGAGTTATCCCCAAACATGAATAAATTTTTTGATAAGACTGAGTTAGTAAAGTGAGTTCCCCTATCAGAATCAATACGTGCTGGCAGGCCAAAATGAGGAATAATCTCTTTCAAAAGGATTTTGGCAACAAAAGCCTCTGTGGCCTGAGCTATAGGAAATGCTTCAGGCCACATGGTCAGTTGATCAACTATGACCAGACAACATTTATAGTATCCAGCTTTTGGAATAGAGATAAAATCAATTTGCAAATGTTCGAATGGTGTGTAAGCTAGAGGACTTCCACCAAAGGCTTTTTGTCGAAAGTGTGCTGATTAAAGGCCTGACAGGTGGGATAAACTGTACATATTTTGGAGGCAAATGTAGTTATTCCAGGTGCTATCCATACTCTTTTAACAGAGTCTACAATTCCTTGGGTACCAAAATGACCATGTTTATGGATGGAATGACAAATTTGGTTATAGAAAAACCTGGGGAGCAGGGGCTTGCCTTCAGATGACACCCATACTTCATTTATCTGTTTTGCTTTAAATCTCTGCTTCCATTTTCCCACTTCCTTGTCATTATAGGAAAGGAATAGATCCAAATTATCTGTAATTGTTAGTGGCATAATTAACTCAGGTTCTTCTAAGGCTGCTAGTTTGGCTGCAGCATCTGCTCAATCATTTTCCCTGGAGACAGGGTCAGTGCCACTTGTGTGTGCAGAGCAGTGAACAACAGCTATGGCTTCAGGGAGCTGGATGGTAGAAAGAAGTTCAGTGATAAGGTCTGCATTGGCAATACACTTTCCAGCTGATGTTAAGAATCCCCTTTGAAGCCATAACATGCCGACAGCATGACATATGCCAAATGTGTAATGGGAGTCTGTGTAAATTGTGACCCTTTTGTTCTGTGCAATGATACAAGCCTGTTTTAAAGCTGTGAGTTCTGTACTTTGTGCACTTACATGTGAGGGTAAGGAAGCTGACCATAGAGTATCCAATTCTGTAACTACTGCAGCTCCTGTATAGAGCACACCTTCTCTCATAAAAGAAGAACCATCTGTAAATAATATTAAATCAGGATTATCCAAAGAGGTGTCCAGTAAATCACTATGAGGTTTATCAACAGTGGACACCGAAGATGTACAATCATATAAAGGTTCTCCAGAAATTGGCAAATTGAGGAGCAAGGTTGCAGGATTAAGAGCTCCACAGCGTTTTAATGTGATATGTCCATTATTCAATAGGGTTATCTCATATCTCGTAATCCTTTGATCAGTAAATGCCTGAGTTCTATGTCTTAATAACAATGCCTCTACCTCGTGCGGGCACATTATAGTCAGAGAACATCCTAGTACCAAATCAGCAGATTTCGTCACTAATAAAGCTGTGGCAGCTACTCCTCTAAGGCATGGTGGTGCTTCTGCAGCTACTGGGTCCAGCTGGGCTGAATAATAGGCTACTGGGCATTATCAGGTCCAAACAGTTGAGTTAGAACACGTGAAGATACTCCTTTCCTTTCATGGACATATAAAGTAAATGGCTTGTCATAATTTGGGATACCAAGAACAGGGGCAGACAGGATAGCATGTTTTAAATTTGAAAGAGTTGTTTGGTGTTCCTTTTCCAGTTTAAATGGTTCAGGGACTGTGTTTTTTGTGAGTGCTACAAGGGACTTAGTGATTTCCTCATAGCTAGGGATCCACTGCCAACAAAATCCTGTTGCTCCAAGTATTGCCCTCAAATGTTTTTTAGTGGTAGGATCACTTAAGTTTTGGATACTTTCAATACGTTGTAGAGAAATTAAACGGGTCCTAGCAGTTAAAATAAAGCCTAAATATTGCACATGTGGGAGATACCACTGAACCTTTTCTTTTGATATTTTGTGGCCTCTTTTATGTAATTCTAAAAGAAGATGTTTACTATCTTCTTGACATGTCGTGGCATCTGGTGAGGCCAAAAGTAAATCATCTACATATTTAATTAACTTGCTGTTTTTAAATATTATATTATTTGTGTCTTGGCTCAAAATCTGTGCAAAAAGGGTGGGACTTTTGACATACCCTTGGGGCAAATGTGCCCATGTCCATGGGAATCTTTCCAGGTGAAAGCAAAGATATGTCTGGAATCTTCATGTATAGGTATGGAAAGAAGGCTGAGCAGAAGTCTATTACTGTAAAGTATGTATCTGTGCTAGGAATAGAAGAAATGATAGTATTTATATTGGAAACTACAGGGTGCCTCTTTATAACATGATTGTTCACTGCCCTCAAATACTGGACAAATTGATAGAGATGCTTGCCATCAGGCCCCAATTTTGAACTTTTAACAGGCAGGATTGGTGTATCATATTCTGACTTACAGGGAATTATAATGCCTTAGTCAATTAATGAATTTATCACTGGGGTAATGCCCTCTATTGCCTCCTTTGAGAGAGGATACAGAGGAATGGAAGGAGGTGGGCTAGATTTTGTTTTAATTTGGACAGGGACAGCTGATTTAAGTATGCCAACATCAGAAGGTGATGTGGCCCAGAGAGACTCAGGTATATCTGTTGGGATTTAAAAAGTGGGAGACCCCTTTATCTCATGACTATCTGAAAGGAGCACAGGGAGCAAAGTTAAGGATTCCTCAGGCAATTCCAGTGACATAGAGCCATTTTGAGAGCAATTTATTGTGGCTCTAAGCTTGCATAAAAGATCTCTCCCCAGCAAGTTTATAGGGGAGCCAGGCATCAATAGGAAGGAGTGCTCCACATTTAGGGGCCCACGGCTACTGTTCTAGGGGAGAGCTTTGGAACCATTTGGGGTTTTCCTGATATCCCCAATACACTTATTGATCCTATGGAATTGTAATATGGGTCTGGTGTACTCTTCAATACAGATCTGGAAGCTCTAGTGTCCACAAGACAGTCATAATAGGTGTTACCAACATTTAATGTTACATAGGGCTCTTCAGTATGGGGGGGGGGGCAGTGGATGGGGACAATGGGCAGTAAGGCATCAGGGTCTGGAAAATCAAAGGTTGTATCCTTTTATCCCTGTGCCTCGAGCCCCCCTACACCTTCATAATCTTTGGGTAGGCCTTTGGGCTCCTCCTTGAGGGGCAGTAGCACCCTGGGTGGTTTGGGGCTGAGCTCCACTCAAGATATACTGCTCTGGAGTCATTTGGTATGAGTTATCAATTGCCTGATCCATATACCTAGATCTGTTACTAGTCCTAAAGTCACGATTCCTGAAATCATTGTTTCCATAATCATTATTATTTCTATAATTTCTATAATTGTTATTATTTCTATAATTGTAATTATTTCTAAAGTTGTAATTTCTGAAGTTATTATTTCTAGATGCTTGATTCCGAGTCCTACAGTTCATCATTATATGACCCCTTCTTCCACAGAAATGGCACATATGGGGCTGAAAGTTAGATTCTTGGAGAGGGGCAATTGCCATTGGTTGAGTAGCAAACTCTTGTAGTCTTTTTTCAACTCTATCACTTACAGAGTAATTTAAAGAGTCTAGTCTCTTATTAAACATTCCCATATTCTTTTTAAATATGTCCAATAAACTATTACCCTCTTCCTGTTTCTCTTTATGGTTGTTAAAGACATAAACAGCAGCTCTCCTTAACTCATCAAGGTCCATTTCAGGCCATGTAGGGCAATTTGTTTCTTACATCCTTTTCAACGGAAAGGTCAAGTTCCATGTATCTATTTCCCATTTCAATGAGCCTGTCCATGAATTGGGAGGGTGTCTCATCATTAGATTGTGTAATACATTTAAATTTGGTCCAGGCCTGAGGTCTCTCAGCACATGCTCACATTACTCTTAGAAGGGCACCCCTAGCAAGAGGTAAGTCTGAATAGTCTTTGCGGTCATTATACTGCCAGTTAGGATCTTCAGTTGGCCAGCTTACTGCATTGCATCCTCAGGGTTTGTTAGCATGGGAGATAATTTTAGTCCTCTCCCATTCCGTTAGGAAAGCCTGGAACAATTTTTCTACATCTTTATAGGAGGGGTCATAATCATAGAAAATATCATCAAATTTTTTTATTACTGTTAAAGGCTCCTCTGCGAAAGACAGACAGTTTTCTCTGAAATCTTTTATATCCTGGCTCGTGAAAGGCTTATGTTGTTTCAATGTGACCACATCCCCATCAGGTCCTATTGTGGACACTTCCATTAAGGGAAAAAGGCCTGCACAGGAATTGTTTACTGACTGTGGGTAGGGCATGTTAGCCAGGAGTTGCAGAGCATGAGCAAATTGGTTTAGAGTGTGAGAGAGGAGTTTCTGCACCTGAGATATAGTAGAGGGGCCTGGTATTCCTATGTTAGAGGAAACAGGTTTGCAAAAATGAGGCCTGTTTTGGGGAGAATCCTCTTCTGTCATTTGAGCTTGTAAGTGATGCACTATCTGGTTCAATTGAACTTGTATGTTGGCTCGCATTCTCTTTTGTTGTGACCATACAACCTAGAGAAAAATGAAAACTACAAGTCACATAGAAACAAGGGAGTAGTCTAGAACTCTATAAGTTCCTAATTGGGCAAAAATCACAAGGGTTTCTTGTAGAGTTGCATTTATACTGCTGAGCATTGTGATCAAAAGGGCAGATTAAAGGGAAGTGGAAAATAGAATAAGTTTTTAATGTATAAATTGATTTGTTTATTTATTTAATTTGAGGGGTAGGGGTAAGCTAAAGAGTATTGTATATTATTTTTTAATTAAATGTTTTTTAAATTAATTATAATTTATTCATTTATATTAAATATAATTTGCTTATAGTATATAGTTTATAATTATATATAATTTGTAAATTATTTTTATTTAATATTATTAATTTTTAATTAAAAAATTAATGCCTTTATTTATTTATATACTTATTTAGTGTTGTTGCCCTTTTGTGGCAGAAGGAGAAAAAAAACAACACTATAGCTCAGCAGGAAGAAGGGGGAAGAAACAGAGAAAAGGAAAAATTTATAATTTTTTGCTCTCTATTGACCTCTGGTGGCTAAGTGGTCACACTATAGCAGAGATGGGTAAGGGTAGTGAGCAAGGGGCGTGACTGTGTTTGCCAGAAACCAAAATGGAGGATATAGCTACAAAACAGGGCAGATTCGCTCTAAAGCCTTCACAGTCAGAAACTGGGAGTTGAAGTAATTACCTTGCTTTTTTTTTTTTTTTTTT
>NC_058131.1:217397939-217423746 GCF_016433145.1 Gracilinanus agilis
TTGCCTATTTTGATACCTTCAATTTCTTTTTCTTCTCTAATTGCTATTGCTAGTGTTTCTAGTACTATGTTGAATAATAGAGGTGATAATGGGCATCCTTGTTTCACTCCTGATCTTATTGGGAAGGCTTCTAATTATTTTATTCCAGTAAATGTACACATGTTTTCCAAGGTTACATAATTCATTTTGTCTCCCTGCTGAAAGCCATCGAGACTGTGAGGTTAGCATGGCTACTCACAAGCTCTGACAATCCAGCATGGCAGGTTGTCAGGAGGATGGAAATTCCACACTCAGTTTTATATATTATATTATATTATTATAATTAATTATATTACATATATAACTAATTATATTATGTATATAGTTACATTATACTATTCATTCCCATCATCAATCAAGGAGATAGTTATGGTAGTTGATTACATCCAATAAGATACAATAATATCAGTCTGATCCAATGTTTTGTTCCCATGGTGTTTTTTCTGTTATAGGATCACTAAGAATACAGTTCTGGTAGGGTGATTCTGTGCTAGTTTGTCATTGCCATAATTTACTTGTGTTTCACTGTTTCTTTGGTCTGTAGGAGTTTGGGAACAAACCCAAGCCAGGTATTTTCTTGTTGGGAACTTTAGAAACTTGTATTAACTCAGTAACTGCTGTTTTTTTTTTTTTTTTTTGCTGGGCTGATTCTAGGGGAAATTTCTATACTCTAGGGGATTGTACAGGGGTTTATTTTGGGATATGGTATAGTCTGTGAGTGTGATTGTTCTTGCCATGAACCTATACTGTTTTTCTGTGTCTCCTTTGAGCC
Organism: Gracilinanus agilis; assembly: GCF_016433145.1. Taxonomy (NCBI): domain Eukaryota; kingdom Metazoa; phylum Chordata; class Mammalia; order Didelphimorphia; family Didelphidae; genus Gracilinanus; species Gracilinanus agilis. Next base: position 217,398,751 of record NC_058131.1, read on the forward strand.
GGATAAGGATATTGATTGCAATAATTTCAATACAAGTGAATGCCACTGTAAAAAGAGTCACATAGGGCAAACTGAGTGTGGAATTTCCATCCTCCTGACAATCTGCCATGCTGGATTGTCAGAGCTTGTGAGTAGCCATGCTAACCTCACAGTCTCGATGGCTTTCAGCAGGGAGACAAAATGAATTATGTAACCTTGGAAAACATGTGTACATTTATTGGAATAAAATAAAGAAAAAAAAATTTAATGCACTTCAGAAGTACAGAATGGAGGAGCCTTGAGAAAGAAAGAAATGAGTGTTTTAACAGATTGAAAATTCAACATGGGTCAACAGTGTTACATAGTCACAAAAAAAAAAGAGGCAAAGTAATGCCTAGAACAACCTAGATAACAGTTCAACTATACCTTGATCCACTCAGTCCACTGAATATAGTTCTGGGCATCACATTTTAAGATAATTATAGGGAAAATGAAACATGTTAATGAGAAAGGGACTGGGTTGTTTGGAGGTCTAGAGACAATGCCATTTGAAGATTAGTTGAAGCATTTGGTTATGGAGAAGAGATTTAAGGAATTCATTATAGCAATCTAAGTATTTGGAGGACCATCAAGGAAGAATAGCAGTTATTCTTGGCCCCAGAGAGTGAAATTCAGAACAAGGCATAAAAGTTGTATTAAAGCAGATCCTAACTAGAGCTATCCAAAGTGTAGGGGGCTGCATTTGGAAGTGGTGAGTTCCCCTCACTGGAGGTGTTCAAATAGGAGCCAATTAACCATTTGTGTCATAGAGAAGATTCTTAATCAGGTATGAGATGGACTAGACTGTCTTGGAGGTCCCTTCCCACTCTCAGATTTGGTGATTTTGCTTAGTACTTTAGAAGGAAAGGTGGCAGTGGAATTAAAGTATTAAATTTAACCCCAGCCTCTGATGTTTACTATTCGGGTGACTTTGGACAAATTATTTATCCTCTCTGGGGTTCGGTTTTCTAATCTTTAGTCAAGTAAACAAGCATTTATTAAGTACCTACTATGTGTCAGGTACTTAACAATAGTTATAAAAAAGAAGGAAAAGGAAAAAGGAGGGTGGCAAAAAGAAAAACAAAACCAAAAAACCCTCAAAATACAATCTAGTCCCTATTCTCAAAGACTGCACGATCTAATGGAGGAGAGAGCATGGAAATTAATTAACTATGGACAAACAAAATACTAGATCTGGGATAAACTGGAGGTAGTCAATGGAGGGAAAATATAACAAGGACTAGGAGACACTTTTTGTAAAAGGCGTTTTTTGTTGTTTTTCCTTCTTGTATTTGAAGGAAGAGAGGGAGACAGAAAGAAGAATATGAGAAGAGAATGTGTTCTGAGGGCAAGGGAAAGCCATCCAGTGCAAATGTCCAGAGTAGGGAGTTGGAGTGTCATGCAAGAAACAGCAAATTCGGAGTCCATTGTAAGGAGTAAGGTGTAAGAAGGCTGAAAAGTTTAGAAGGGACCACCTTATGAAGCGCTTTTAAATGTTAAACAGGCTATTTTATATTTAATTCTGTAAATAAGAGGGAGCAACTGTAGCTTAAGGGAGGTGACGTGGTCAGAGCTGTGCTTCAGGAAAATCAATCTGAAATCGATAAAAATGAAGGAGTTGGACTCATTGGCCTCAAAGATCCTTTCCAGCTGTGTCTATGATTCTATAAACTCTAAAATCTCTTCTCTTTCTAAATCCTCTAATCCTATGATATTCAAACAAAAATCTTGCCCTTGCGGAAGCACAGAGCATTGGGTGAGAAACGGTTTGTTTAAATAAAAAAAAAAAAAAAAAAAAAAACCTTTTCCACAGAGCTTTGACATAAAGAATCCCTTAGGAATGTTGCTCAGCTGACACTAGACCCCACCCCTAAGTACTGAAGCTCCCCGGGAACCTGCCTCCACTCTGTCCGACGCTCCGCCCCCAAGCCCACCCACGGCTCCTCCCTACCCGAAAATGAACCAAAGACGTGGAGACTTCCAGATTTCCTAGAAGGGCCCAGCGAGTAAGGCTAGTGTCCCTGCCTTTTCTCTTCTCTTTCCAGGCCCTCCCCTTGCCTTTCTCGGAGATGTCCTGATTCCCTTTATCTCGAGCTCCATTGGCTGTGAACTGCAGGTGGGCGGGGCGTGAGTCTCTCAGGGCCGGCTCCTCTCCCTCGCTCCTTCCTCAGCCCGCCTCCCAGGTGGTGCGAGAGGAGGTGCATAAATGTGGACAGTTCTTCTACTCCTTCCCAAACCCAGTGGGGTCCTCTGTCAGTCTCCCTGCCTTAAGGGCTGAGGTTGTTCCCCTGGGAGACTTTCATCACGTGGTCACGCCAGACAGGTGTGGGTAAGTTAAACCCTAGTTTGTGGTCCAGTCCGTAGGTCCTTCAGTCAGTCTGTCGAGGTCCGCAGGGGTGGGCGGCCAGGGGCGATTGTCCATCAGGGTAGGTCAGCCTAGAGTCTTTTATCCTATCTGCAGGCGGTGGGTTGGTCAGGTCATTTGACTCCCAGTCAGTAAAGCACTCAATCAGTTCTCTCCTTAACTTATCAGTCAGTTGGTAATTTGGTCTGTTTTACTGTAGTAAGTTGGTCCTGGTCAGTCAGAGGTCAGGGGATTGGTCTGTGTGGTCATTTAGCTGATCAGTCAAAGGCCAGTCAGCATGCATTCCTGTTTCAATCAAGAAATAGCTCCTATTTAAGATTTTTGCATCTATGTTCATTAGAGAAATTAGTCTGTAGTTTTCTTTCTCTGTTTTTGGTCTACCTGGCTTTGGAATCAGTACCATAATAGTGTCATAAAAGGAATTTGGTAGGACTCCTTCTTTGCTTATTATAGCAAATAACTTGTATAGTATTGGGATTAGTTGTTCTTTGAATATTTGATAGAATTCACTTGTGAATCCATCAGGCCCTGGCGATTTTTTCTTAGGGAGTTCTTTGATGGCTTGTTGACAATTTCCCTAATGAACATAGATGCAAAAATCTTAAATAGAATACTAGCAAAGAGACTCCAGCTAGTGATCAAGAGGGTTATCCATCATGATCAAGTAGGTTTTATGTCAGGAATGCAAGGATGGTTCAACATTAGGAAAACCATCCACATAATTGACCATATCAACAAGCTAACAAACAAAAATGACATGATTATCTCAATAGATGCTGAAAAAGCCTTTGACAAAATACAGCATACATTCCTATTGAAAACACTGGAAAGTATAGGAATAGAAGGACCTTTCCTAAAAATAATAAACAGTATATATCTAAAACCACAAACAAGCATCATATGCAATGGAGATAAATTAGAAGCCTTCCCAATAAGATCAGGAGTGAAACAAGGATGCCCATTATCACTTCTATTATTTAACATCGTACTAGAAACACTAGCAGTAGCAATTAGAGAAGAAAAAGAAATTGAAGGTATTAAAATAGGCAAGGAGGAGACTAAGCTATCACTCTTTCCAGATGATATGATGGTCTACTTAAAAAATCCTAGAGAATCAACTAAAAAGCTACAGAAATAATCAACTTTAGCAAAGTTGCAGGATACAAAATAAATGCACATAAATCATCAGCATTTCTATATATTTCCAACACATCATAGCCGCAAGAGGTAGAAAGAGAAATACCATTTAAAATCACCCTAGACAATATAAAATACTTAGGAATCTACCTACCAGAACGAACACAGGAATTATATGACCACAACTATAAAACACTTTCCAAACAATTAAAACTAGATCTAAACAATTGGAAAAACATTGATTGCTCATGGGTAGGATGAGCTAACATAATACAAATGACCATTCTACCCAAATTAATTTACTTATTTAGTGCCATACCTATCAAACTACCAAAAAACTTTTTTACTGAATTAGGAAAAACTATAACAAAGTTCATTTGGAATAACAAAAGATCAAGAACATCAAGGGAAATAATGAAAAAAGTGAAGGAAGGTGGCCTAGCAGTACTAGATATTAAACTTTACTATAAAGCTATGGTCATCAAAACAATATGGTACTGGCTAAGAGACAGAAGGGAGGATCAGTGGAATAGACTGAAGGAAGGAAGGAAGGAAGGAAGGAAACAAGAAAACCATTTGTATACAAAAAGACCATGGACTTAGATTTCAGAGACTTAGATAACAGTACCAGTTCACATCAAATCTCATCGGTCAATCAGTAGTTCCATTATGCAGCACTCACTGGATGGATCAGTTGGTCATCAATCAGTCAGTCTATTAGTCTTTCAACAGTCACTTGGTAGGTCAGTCAGCCTTCAGTGCTTATAACAGCCTTCAGTACTCAGTCACAATCATTTACAGTTGTTAATTTAATTACATCTCAGTCTGTTGGTTGGTCAATTTTTCAAGTAACCATTTGGCTAGTCAATTGGTCAATAAATCCAACATACTCTACCAGCAAGTATCTCCTAAACTTCTGTCCTTACTGGAATGAGGATTCTCCCTTCTATTTACTGTTCTCGTTACTATGTCTATATAAAGACCTGGGCCTGGGCACCAACAATTATCTATCAGTCAAAGCTTATATTATAAGCAGACATATTTTTTTTAAAAATGGTGGGGGTGGGGATGGAGTGATATGATTGATATGGAGATTGACTGACACACTAGGAATGATTTCCTGACTAAAGGAGGAATAACTACTGACTGGCCTCTGATTGATCAGCTAACTGACCCCATTGAAGCAACTGACCAAAATAAATTTCCACATTGGCCATGATCAAAAGGAAAAATGTAGGTGTGTATATAGATGTGTGTCATTCTGTACTCTAAGTCTTTTTACCTCTCTATCATGTTTCATCATTAGTCCTCTAAAATTATGGTCATTACCCTGATCAGAGTTCCTAACATTGTTTATCTTTACCATATTGTCATTGTACAAATCCTTCTACTGGTTCTGTTCTCATCACTGCATTAATTCATACAAGTCTTCCCAGTTTCTTTAAAACCATCCCCTTCATTTTTTACAGCAAAATATTCCCTCACCTCTACAGACCACAACTTGTTCCAGCATTCCCCAATTAACGGACATCTACTTGGATCATTTTTAAAAATGTTTCTCTTATAATGTGTTTATTTTCTCTCCTTTGACCAGTTCAGATGAGAATAAGATTCAAGTATCAGCAGTTCCCCCCACTTTTTCTTTGTATAGATTTATACTCACTCATCCCAATTATGTGAAATAATTTTCCCTAACCTTCCTTTCAGCTCCCATCTAGTGTATTCCTCTCTTTTTCTCCTTCTATTCTTCTTTTAAGATCTTCAATATACAATAGAACCACTTCCAAGTCTTTTGTCTAATTATTCTTTCTATCACCCCTGATGATAAATGAGTTCAAAAGAGACATCCATATTATCTCATCATATGCAAATATATCCTTGTTCAATCCCTTTTTCTAAAACCCTTACCTTCCATCTTAGAATCACTACTTTTGTATTGATTCCCTGGCAGAATGGCAAGGACTAGGTAAGGAGCTTTGAGTTGCCCAGGGTCACACAGCCAGGAAGTGTCTGAGTCCAAATTTGAACACAGGACCTCCCATTTCTAGTCCTGGCTTTCTATCCACTGAGCTACCCAGATGTCCCCTCTTTAGTCCCTTATGATTGTTTATTTATGTTTATCTTTTTAATTTTTTTTCACAGTTGTGTTTAAACTTGTCTTCTGGAATTTTGTATTCCAAATCCTCCACCCTTTTATAGTAGTAACTACTAAACCATGTGTGATTCTCTCGCTTCTTATTTGAACTTTTTTTCTGGCTGCTTGAAGTAATTTTTCTTTGACCTGGAGTTTTGGCTACAGTGTTCCTGGGAGAGCTTTCATTTTGAAGTTTCTTTCAGAAGATGACAGGTAGATTCTTTCCAGTTTAACTTTGCCTTCTGTTTTTAAGAAATCTTGATAGTTCTCTTTATGGATTTCTTGAAATATGATATCTAGGCCCTTTTTGTGGTTTTGGCTTTTAGGTAGTCCAATGATTCTTAAATTTTTCATCCTCAATCAAGACTCTAGGTCAGTTGTTTATGCTACAAAATATTTTGAATTTCCTTTTTTTTAAAGTTTTTTGACTCCTTTAATATTTCTTATCTATTGACTTCAGTGTAATCCATTCTAATTTTCTGAGCCTGTTGCTTAGTCAAGTTTTTTGGTTTGGTTTTTTTGCTTGTTGTTTTTTGCCTCTTGGGCAAAACTGTTAATTCCCTTTCCAATTCTTTTATACCTCTTATTTCTTTTCCATTTTTTTCTCAAGCATTTTTATTTCATTTATAAAAAACTTTTTTCTGTTCTTTAAAAAAAATCTTGTTTCATCTCTTTTAAGAATTCTAGTTGAATTTGTTCCCACGCTATTTTTCTTAAATTTTTTTTTGGTAGATATCTTGGATTCATTCTTTTCTGGGTTTGTTATCTTGAGCATCTATCACCTTAATAGTTTTTTTTTGATAGGATTCTTTTTTTTTCTGTTTGCTCATTATTCCAGATTATTTTCTGATTTCAGATTTGATGTAATGGCCAAACTCTTTGCACTTATGTAGGGAAGGTCCAAGCTGGTCCTATTGGTGCTTTCTTGGGAGTGTTGAATGTTATAGGATCTTAGGAATAATTCAGGCTAGGAATAATCAAGTTATCAATGGTTTCAAGGCATTCTGATCCAAGGCAAAGAAAATCTGATCACTCCCACCATGATCTGAGCTCTCCAAGTGCCTTACCCTAGATTATAGTCCTACTACTGTTGGACTCAGCCACTTTTAGCCAGCTGGTAAGCTCTACTGGTTCAGAGTCAAAGAATGGTAAGTTTCCCTTTGGCCTGTGATTCCTGTCCTTGTTATTTCTCTACAGGCTTCACATCAGACTAGAAGTTAGAATTGAAACCTTGCTTTGCTCCTGTGCATCTGAGACACATTGCTGCTGCTTTCAAAATTTGTTCCTCTCTTGGTAAACAGCTTTGGGGCCTCATTACACCATTTCTGGGCACTAATCTTTGTCTTAGTCTACTCTAGATCTTTACCCTAGAATTGGGGGTCAGGTGGCACCAGTCCCTGCATCCTGGTGCTCTGTATCTTGTATTTGTTCTTATGCTGGTATAATCTCTGTCTGTGGTAAAGTGCTTCTCAGGTTATACTCAGGGTCAAACCTATTCCTAGTGTCTACAGACATTTCTGTACCTATCTGGATTCAGTCTGGTGCATTTTCTAGATCTGTTGGGAGGTGTTGTGGGATAGTGGGGCTTGATGTACTTCTCTTGCCCTTCTGCCATCTTGGCTCATCCTCCTGAAATATGTATTTTTTAAAACGTTTTTTAAAAACCCTTATCTTCTTTCTTAGAATCAATACTAAGTATTGGTTCCAAGTCAGAAGAGCAATAAGAACTAGGCAGTGGGGATTAATTAAGTGACTTGTCCAGCGTTACACAGAAGTGTCTGAGGCCAGAATTGAAACCAGGCCTTCCCATCTCTGGTCCTGGCTCTCAATCCTCTGAGACACCTAGCTGCCCCCAGGAGGTGGGGGGGGGGGATTTTTTTTCCTCAAGGGAACAAGCAGATTTTACATTTTGTTTTCTAGTTTGTAATTTAGCTTTTTAATTATCAGCTTAATTTTATATTATCTTTTATCTAAATTATTGAAAATGAAGTGCTTGAATCTGAGATATGACTCATCAGAAAAAACAAGCATTATCCCCAAAAAGAAGCAAGTTATAGTAGACCTATATGAATTGATGCAAAGTTAAGGGAGAACCAGGAGATCATTGTGCACAGTAAGCAATGTTGTAATGATGATCAACTGTGAAATACTTGACTACTCTGTTCAATACAGTGATCCAGGATAATCCCAGAGGACTCATAATGAAACAATGCTATCCATTTCCAGAGAGAGAAAAGATGAGTGCTGAGTATAACCTGAATTATAATTTTCTTGATTTTTTTAGTTTTGTTTGCAATATGACTAATATCGAAATGTGTTTTTCATGATTTCATATGTATAATTGATATCATATTGTTTGTCTTCCCATTGGGTAGATGAGGGATAGGAGAGGGAGACAGAACCCACTACTCAAAAAAAAATTTTAATATTAAAAATAAATAAACAATTTTTAAGAGAAAAAAAATCTACGTTCATTTGCTGTAGGCAAATGCAACCTACCCTACTGGATTGATTTCCTCTGTTTACAACTCCCTTTCTTATCTGACTCTCCTGGTCTGGTAACACAAACTGTTGAGTCAGAGATCATTTTAGGTAAGCAGTGGGATTGGGTAAATAATGAAAAAAAAAGTTTGAAAGTGGTTGGAAAGTTCTCTAGCATTAATTTGAAACTATACATTTTGGGCATTAGGACTTAACATTAGATATGAATGACCTACAGTTCTAATGATGATGGAGCAATTAGAAAATATTAATTAGAAATCAGGTAAAGTTTCTACTTGAGTCATTTAAAAATGTTTCTCTTAGAAGCAGTGAGTGTGCCTTCCTAATGTCTTAGGACAATATGCTTAATTAATATAATTTTAAAATAATTATAGTGAATTTTGCCACATGACATTCTATCAATTGGAAACCTATTAACAGGACTTCTTGGCTTGGCCAGCAAATAAATGATATTCACAAGATGATCTCAAGGCCGTGCAAAATTCTAATGTGCCTTCTGAATCATCAAAGAAAGATAAAGTATGTAGTGTTAAGTTTTAGTGTTCAACATGTTTTATTGTATCATAAGTCTTTGGAAACTGGTAAATGGTACATAATATCACTTGGTACTAGCTTCGTTTCTTAATCTGAATACCTCATTCAAGGTCTACCAGTGATTCCCAAAGTGGGTGCCACCGCCCCCTGGTGGGTGCTACAGCAATCCAGGGAGGCGGTGATGGCCACAGGTTTTATCTTTCCTATTAATTGCTATTAAAATTAAAAAAAATTAATTTCCAGGAGCTCTAAGTAATATTTTTTCTGGAAAGGGGGCAGTAGGCCAAAAAAGTTTGGGAACCACTGGTATACTGAATAGTAGAGTTTACCATATCTATTATTGAGGGTACTAAGATACATTCTATTAAAACCTTCTGTGTTAGGGGCAGCTAGGTTGCTCAGTAGATAGAGAGCCAGACCTGTAGGTGGGAGGACCTGGCTTCAAATCTGGACTCAAGACATTTCCTAGCTATGTGATACTAGGCAAGTCACAACCCCAATTGCCTGACCCTTGCTACTTTTCCTGCTTAGAACCATTCTTTAGAATTGATTCTAAGGCAAAAGGTAAAGGTTTGTGTCATGCTCTACTTCTCACCCACCCCACATCTCTAATCAGCTGACAAAATCTTTTCTATCTTTATAACATCTCTTGAGTACATCAAACCCTTCTCTCCACTCATACAGCCATCCCCAAATTCAGGCCCTTATCACCTCTCAACTAGACTACTTCAATAGCTTCAATATAGTCTTCCTGCCTCAAATTCCTCCTTTATTCTAATCTATGCTCCACACAGCTACCAAAGTGGCCTCCAAAAGTACAAATTTGACTGTACCATTCACTTCCCCTTCACTCCCTTCCTGGACCAAACTCAGTAAACTCTCATTCCATTTTAGCTTTGAGATGTCTGTAAGACATAAAGTTCAAATTCTCCAGCAGGCAGTTGGTGAAGTTAGAATAGAGGTCAGGAGAAAGATTAGAACTGATACAGAGATCTGAAAATCAATTGTAGGGATTATTAAAAAATTATTATAAAGCAGGAGAAGAAAGCCCCATATAGAACTTAGAGGAACCCCAGCTGTTAGTAATTGTGACGTACATGAAGATCTAGCAAAGGAAACTAAGAAACAGTCACAATTAAAAGGAAAACCAGGAAAGAGCAGTGTCACAAAAATGTAGAGAAAATATCCAAGAGAAGAAGGCGATCAACAGTGCCAGAAGTTACAGAGGGTTAAAAAAAAAAGGTGAAAATTGAGGACAGGCATTCCAATTGGCAGTTAAGAGATCATTGACAACTTTGGAGAAAGTAGTTTTAAGTTTAACAATGAGATCAGAAGTTAGGTTGCAGAGGTTTTAGTCTATAGTGAGAGAAGATGATATGGAAGCACTGAGGCTAAATAGCTTTTTCAAGGAGTTTAGCTTACAAAGGGAGGAGAAATATAGGGCAATGGTTAGTAAAGAGAATATCAAATGAAGGGGGGATGTTTCTTTTAAGAGACTGAAGATTAAAAAGAATAGGAATGTTGGAGGAAACAATTTACTAAAGAAAATAGGGTGGGAAGGAATCAAGGGTGTATGTAGAGGTGTTTGCCTTGACAAGGAAAAGGGCTGCCTCTAAGTGAAACATAGGAGTGATTTGAGTTGAAGAATATGAGAGAAGAAAGAGATCTTGAGGAATGTCTTTAGATTTTTTCATTAATGTTTAAGATAAGGTCCTCAGCTGAGAGGATGTTAGGAATAAAATGCCTAAGATGGGGTGAAAAGATGTAAAATAGCTTCTAGAAAGTTAAATAGCAGATTGATTAGAGAAGTGTAAAAGTGTTGCCTTGTCTTAATAAGGACCCAGTTGAGATTATGTAACAGAAATGTGTAATGGGCCCAGATACTTGGTTTCATGATTTCCTCTACCTCTGTTCAGCAGTGAATAGGAACAAAAGTGGGAGTAGAAGAGTGAGGTGAGACCAAGCCCCAAAGGATCGCTGCTTGGAACTAGTTGGGGATAAGTCTGGTTTTTATTGGGATGCTGGGATGGGCCCCTGTTTGAGAAGTTGAAGGATTAACTTGTTAGAAAAGTTCCTCAAAATAGATTGTTTGCTAAATGCACATGCTCTTCTTTTCTTTTATCTGCTGCTATTTCTCTTTTAGAATGTGGGGGCTTAAAAAACCCTCAAGTATATTAGACAAGATGTTGCTGATTCTCATAAAGCAAACTGTAGGAGAGTGGCTTAACCATTTTGCTTGTTTCCACACTTGACAGAGGTTAAAGTTGCTCCTGTCTCTGTGACTGAGATGTTGAGATTCTATAGGAAATGCTATGGATTTACTAGAAAAAAGCTTTAGTAAGCATTCAAAGTGTTATCTTCATTTACTCCAAACATGGATAAGCCAATTGTCCACGTGGAGCAATAATAATATGAGATCTTTCTTAAAGCACTGTTTGGTTTTTTTTTAGGTTCACTTAAGGCTTGAGTATACAGACATGGCTCTCCAAAAGTCTCCTAAGGAAATAGTACTTATTACAGGAGGAGGTGGCTACTTGGGTGTCCGGTCAGTATCTATGAAAAAAAAAATCTTGTATTATTTCCTAGGTTATTGCTTTAATGGAAAATTAGAAAAAGTGTACCTGGGATCTATAATACTTTTGTAATACTGGCTATCACTTAAGATATAATAGTGTAAACTCCTAAGTGAGCTAACTACCCCCTTGGATTCTGAAATCAATTAATACTTTTAGAAAATCAGGATTTGAAAATCCAATTAACAAAGCAAATATAATTAGGAGTGCTTGTTCACATTAAAGAAAGATTTATTTTATTTTTTTTTTAACTTCTGTGTATTGGCTCCTAGGTGGAAGAGTGGAAAGGGTGGGCAATGGGGGTCAAGTGACTTGCCCAGGGTCACACAGCTGGGAAGTGTCCGAGGCTGGATTAGAACCCAGGACCTCCCATCTCTAGGCCTGACTCTCAATCCATTGAGCTACCCAGCTGCCCCAAGAAAGATTTTTTAAAAATAGCTACCATAGTAGATTTAGTTTTTTATTTTTTAAACTGAGAGAATGACTGGGGTTCCAAAGAAAAGAAAATAGGAATGAAACTGTTAAGAACCATTACTTGAGAGAAATCACTTGGAAAGTAATGCCTCTCTAGTCACAAAATAAGCCAATGATATAAATTTATAAATTATGTATTACTTTTCAAGAACAAGTTCAATGTATAAATTAGACAGAACTGTAATTCCAAGAAAATTTAAGTTATTTCCCATGTCAGACATGAATCATTTGTTAGTTTAACTAGGGACAACATAGTAATTAATACTTGTGGTTTTTTTTTCCTTCTCATTTCAGTTTGGGTTCTGCACTATGTAAGAAGGGCATCTCTGTGATTCTATTCGATGTCAACATTCCTATTCAAGATCTTCCCAAGGGAATGAAGTTGATACGGGGAGATATTTGCTGTTTCACTGATTTAGAGAAAGCTTTGCAAGATGTTACTTGTGTTTTCCATATTGCTTCCTTTGGCATGTCTGGAAAGGAACAATTGAATTATAAGGTTATTGAAGCTGTCAATATAAAAGGCACAGAAAATGTACTCCGGGCTTGCAGAAGGAAAGGGGTGCCAAGATTGGTTTATACTAGTACTTATAATGTTGTGTTTGGAGGCCAAGTTATAATCAATGGGGATGAATCTCTGCCCTACCTACCTCTTCACCTTCACCCTGATCACTACTCCCGCACCAAATCTGTTGCAGAGAAAATAGTGTTGGAAGCAAATGGAACAGCCTTGGAAAGAGGAGTTGGTGTTTTGAGGACCTGTGCTTTGAGATCAGCTGGTATCTATGGGCCTGGAGAAAAAAGGCATCTTCCTAGGTTAGTGAGATATATTGAAAAGGGCTATTTCAAATTTGTGTATGGGGATCCCAAAAGCTTGGTCGATTTTGTCCATGTGGATAACTTGGTACAAGCCCACATTTTGGCCTCTGAAGCATTGAAAGCTGACAAGAAATACATTGCCTCTGGGCAGCCTTATTTTATCTCTGATGAAAGACCAGTGAACAATTTTGAATTCTTCCGGCCTTTAGTGGAGGGCTTGGGCTATCCATTCCCCACCAAACGCCTACCGTTAACCCTCATCTATTTTATTGCTCTCATGACAGAGATGGTTTACTTCTTGTTTGGTAGATTTTATAATTTTCAGCCTTTTCTCACCCGAACAGAAGTTTATAAAACTGGAGTCACACACTATTTCAGCATAGAGAAGGCTAGAAAGGAACTAGGTTATAAAGCCCAGCCATTTGACTTCAAGGAAGTGATAGACTGGTTTAAAGCTAAGGGTCATGGTAGAAAGTTCCAAGACTATACCTTGAAGTATCTTATTTGGAATGGCATGTTGATTTTTCTCCTAGCTATTGCAGTTCTCACATGGTTTCAAATGACTGTGGCGACATCAGTTTGACAGATTTATTTTGAAAATTACTTTGTGGATAACAAGAAATTTTCAGATAGTGCAATATGGTAAACATGCATACTCTTTCAATCAAGTGGCCAAATTTATGACTCTCCAAAAATATTCAAAAATAACCTTTTACATACTAGATTCTATTTAGTCTTCAATTATTCCTCTTAACTCAGAATGATCTCTGATGGAAGAAAGGGACAAAAGAAGAGTTTGAAAGCTTCTTTTGTTTTGCCTACATCTCTGGAATTAATGGGTTAGGGGAAGTATAGTCATTTCAAAATTTGTGCGTGGGAGCAGCTTTTTCTTGAACTTCTCCCAAAGCAAGAATGTGTTTTTCACTCATGTCATATTACAGAACCAGATAACAAACTATTTTAAGTGAACTAAAAATGTGAATTGGCATTATATTAAGTCTATAGTGACTCAAATCTCACAAGAAGTCCTTGGAAATTATATTAATAGCTTCTTGGGGAGATCAGATTTCAAACTGTACATTCTTCTAAGGAGTGGGCACTAATAGAAACATAGATTTGGAAGGAACCTTAGCTGTTATCTAGTCCAACACACTCTACCCAATTCAGGAATATCCTCTAAATTATCCCTAACAACATACTGTTTAATAAACAGCTCCTTTGATGAGGAATTCCCTTGTTAACATATTTTGATGTCTCTAATTGTTTGAAAATTCTTCTCCCCACCAAAGCTTCTCTATAATTTTCACCTGATGGTCTTCTGAGATCTTAAGTTCATGTTTGTTATCTAATAGCTTCTTTTTAAACTTTTACCTTCTGACTAAAAATCAATATGAAGTATCAGTTCCAAAACAGAAGAGCAGTGAGGGTTAAGCAGTTGGGATTAAGTGACTTGCCCAGGATCACACAGCTAAGAAGTATGTGAGGCCAGATTTGAACCCAGGACCTCCTGTCTCTATCCAATGAGCCACCTATCTGCCCCTATCTAATACTTGTAATATGTCCTCAAAGTCAACATTTTCCAAGTTTATGAAACTATTTTCCCCCTACCAGACTATAAACTTCTTAAGATTAGAAACTTTTGTGTCTTACTTTTCTACATCTCCCTCCCAGTGCCTTATACTTAGAAGATAATAATTTTTTAAATAAAATTGAGGGCCTTTAGGACATTTAAAAAAATCTGTTTAATTGTTATCAGCCTTTGTCTTCTGAGGTGGTTAGATTTGATTTTTAGAAAGTCAAGAATCATTCCAAGCTAAAGTTTGTACAAAAGGTAGAAGATCAAAGTGTGTATTTCTTTTTTAAATCAAAGCTACATAACTCTTATGACTAATTTTGTTATGTGTCTGTAAACTGATTCTAGAGACAACCATTAAAAGAGGAAGCAAACAAGTTTTAAGGACTGGAATCATTGTGGAATAGATACCTACCATACAGATAACTTTGAGGACAACCCTTATGCAAATGTATACACTTTTAGTCTGTTAATTAAAAAGAAGCCTCATTTACTTTATAATCTTGTCTCCTCTAGGTTTTTAGTTTTTAAACACAGTGTTCAAGGGTTTATTTCTTTTTTACTGATGCAAAATGAAGTGAGCAGAACCAGAAGAACATTGTATACAGTAACAGAAATATTGGGAAGGACTTAATTATCATCAGCAGTGCAAGGATGCAAGATAACCCCAAGGAACTCACATTGAAAAATGCTATGCACAGTCATAGAAGGAACTATTGGAATCTGAATACAGATAGAAGCATACCAGTTTTCACTTTATTTCCTTCATGAGTCTTTCTTGTCATGTGTGATATATGCCTTCTTTCATGGCATGAGAAATATAGAAATACATATTGCATGACAGCACTGGTATAATCTACTGTCTCAGGGAAAGGAGAGGGAGAGAATTTGAATAGCAAAATGTCAGGAAACATTGTTGGAAATTGTTTCTACATGTTATGGTGGGGGAGGGAATAGATCTATTAAAAAAAGGATTTGTTTTTCTTTTTAGTATTTTGCCTGTAATATAGCAGTGACTACCAAATGAATGGTGTTATCATGGAGATGATCTTATTGTCTGAACAACTGTTTCAGATACAGAAATCAATGATGTGTTTTCCACTTAATTTTTCTTTTTTAAAAAACTAGAAAATAACCTTTTTATTCAAGCATTAGACAAGAAAATGGGCTGAGAGCAAACTTTTAAAGAAGTACTTATCTATTTTTAATATTTTTCTCCAATTACATAGGAAAACAATTTTTAACATTTGCTTTATAGAATACTGAGGCCCCAAATCTCTACCTCCTCTCTCTCCTGTGAAAAGGACATCATCAATTATTAGCTTATAATCATTTATATTCATTAGTTTGAATAATATGTTAAGCTCTGAGACTGATACTGTGGTAAAATCGAATGTAATGGATTTCTGTATTAGCAGCAATGCAATGATCCATAACAATTCTGAGGGATTTATGGAAAAGAACTCTATCCACATTCACAGGAAGAACTACAGGAGAGGAAACACAGAAGAAAAACAACTGCTTGAACACATGGGTTGATGTGGACATGGTTAGGGATGTAGACTCGAAAGGACCACACCAATGCAACTATCAACAATATGTAAATAAGTCTTGATTGATGACACATGTTAAAACGAGTGGAAATGCAAGTCAGCTATGGGTGGTAAAGGGGGATGAAGGGGAAAGTAAAAACATGAATCATGTAACCATGGAAAATTTTTCTAAATTAAATATAAAAAAATTAAAAAAAGATGTTAAGCTGTGACTATTAATAGTGATACTCAATTATGTGATGAGCTCTTATGAGTCAACAGCCCTAATCACAAACCTAGATCCAATTACAAATGCTAACCACAGACAGCCCTCCTCTTTCCAGGAGAGAAGACTTACCAACTTTTCCCTTTTGTATTTCACCTATTAGCAATAAGGATCAGAGTCTCAGACTATACTGGGAATGTTTGCAGACCCATTGACTCTGAATGACCCACAGCATATTGCTGTCAATTTACTTGGCTTTAAATACTTGCTTTCTACCATAATAAAGTCAATTTGCTCAAATTTATTCCCAGACTTTTTCTTACCACCAGTAAGCAATTTTATATAGTCTATACCTGTACAATCATGCAAAATATATTTATTAGTCATGTTGTGAAAGAAAACAGAGGGCAGTTGGGTGGCTTAGTGGATTGAGAGCCAGGCCCAGAGACAGGAGGTCCTGGGTTCAAATCTGGCCTCAGACATTTCCTAGCTGTGTGACCCTGGGCAAGTCACTTAACCTCCATTGCCTAGCCCTTACCACTCTTCTGCCTTAGAACCAATACCCAGTATTGAGTCTAAGATGGAAGGTAGGGTTTTAAAAAAAGAAAAAAGAAAAAGAAAGAAAGAAAACACAGACCAAAAAAATAAATAAAATATAATAACCAAACTAGAAAAATAAAGTTTAAAATATATGCTTCCATCTGTATTCAGATTTCATCAGTTCTTTCTGTGGAGGTAGATGGCATTTTTTAGTGTAAGTCTTTCAAGACTGTTTTGGATCATTGTAATGCTGAGAATGGCTAAGTCATTCACAGTTGACAGTTATACAATATTGCTGTTATTGTATACAATGTTCTGCTTCTGCTCACTTCACTTTGTATCAGTTCATGTAATTCTTTTCAGGTTTTTCTAAGATCATCCTGCTCATCATTTTTTATACCACAATACTATTCCATTACAATCATATATCACTCAACCATTCTCTAACTGATGGGTATCCCTTTAAAAAGAAGTACTTATCTTGAAACTTGGAAACTTCAGTTCAAGTTCAAACTTCTTTTTTCTCTGCCTTAAATTCCTTTTTAGTAAAATGAAGAAGTTGGGCTAGATCAGCAATTCTCGAAATGTGGTCTGAGGACCCTTAGATGTTCTTGAGATACTTTCAGGGGGTCATCAAGGCCAGATATATTTCCATAATTATACTAAGATGTTTTAATTTCTAATATGGTTAATACTGATAGATAAAACACACATAAGCAAAAATTCTTGGGGTTTTAAGAGTGTAAAGGGATCCAGTGACCAAAAGAATTAAGAGACTCAACTAGATGAATGCTAAAGTCTCATAGCTTTAATGTGGCTTACCTGAGATCACACTTTAAATAATAATAGATAACATTTCTCTAACACAATTTGCAAAATGTTATATATAAATTATCTCATTTGAATAACAAATATTAAAACACCTAACATGTGCAAGGTACTATGCTAGGTACTGGAAATTCAAAAACAAAAACAAAACAATCGCAGACTTCAAGTAATTTATATTCTATTGGGTGTTCAGTCAACAAGCACTGGTTAAGTCTGTCAGTCAATAAAGAGTTATTTAAGTGCCTACTATGTGCCAGGCATTATGATAAGGGCTGGAGATATGAAGGCAAGAGGACAGGGAACAGTCCCTACTCACAAGGAACCCAAAGTCTAAAACCAGCAAACCCATAAATAAGCAAGATGTATACAAGATAAAACAGGGATGGGTTTTAATATGTGTTGTTTAAAGGGAACTAAAAAAGGTAAGATCATAGACTTTTGGGCAAATGTTTTTTCTATGACCACACACACACACACATATAATACCTTGTCTTAGAAATGATGGTTGTTCCCCAAAACAGAGTTTTTTACAAACTGTTTTAATTACAAAGAATTGCTTAGAATCATTTTTGATAAAAAAAAAAAAAATTTAAGTAGCAATCCGAAGGAAAAAAATGCAGATCAGAGACCTAAGATTGTTTCATCATAATCTCCTGTTGAACACTTTCTGTCAGGCTCCTGGTGGCCCTGTTAATCTGTTTTCCTGGACACCTAGATTTTTTTTTGCCTGCCATTAGGAAGGAAAATAGCAACCTGTGTCTGAAGAGGAGTGGATTCCCCCCTGTAATGGCCAACAATAGTTCTGTATTAGTGACAGACAAAGCTTGGGATATGATTTTGCTTAGAACAGTCCAGCACTCACTTTCATGTTCCTGGTGACCTAGAATGGAAGTCAGCATTCCCACTTAGGTCTTTTCTCCTCATTACTCTTGACCTCCTTTGCACAATGAGGAGAGGGAAGAAGGAAAATTTCTAATCAGTCAACAACTATTGAGCACTCACATATGCCCATTATACTATGGGCGGTAGGGAAGAACAAGGTACAAGGTCCAAGATCAAGTCCTTGGGCAGGTTATAATCTAACTAAAGAGACATGTACAAGTGAAAATTCAGTAACACTTCCAGAAAGCATATATTCAAAGGGTTGTCACAAAACCATTGTTTAAGTTTTGTTCAGAATGGTTTGCTTAATTTAGGTTCTTTCAGAAAATGGCAATTTTCAGCTGGCCTTAGTGCTTCAGAAGCAGCAGCATCACACTTTTGCCCAGTTTAGATAATGGAAAAGGGCCATTCCATAGTATTTCTATTCTAGTACAATTCCCTGTGATCCCAGTTCAGATGTGTGTTTGGTCAGAGAGGACTATTAAGTCATGTTGGTTGTATCCAACTTTTTGTGGCCTTGTTTGGGGTTTTATTGGCAAAGATGCTGGAGTGGTTTACCTTTTCTTTCTCTGGCTCTTTTTACAGATGAGGTAACTGAGGCAAACAGTTAAGTAATTTGCCCAGGATCACACAGCTAGTAAATGTCTGAGGCCCATTTTGAAGTCAGGAAGATGAATCTGTAGGCCTACCATTCTGTCCACTTGTACCACCTAGCAAAGAAGATTACTCTTAAAAAAAATAGTTTTCTTTGCTGTCCCCATCTAGGGGAAACTGGATTCTTCAGTGTCTGGCTCATATTCCACCCCAAGGTTTAGGTCACATAGCACCCTTCTAGCCATTCAAGCTAACAAGAGCAGTAACATAGAAAAGTTCTATTTATAAAATAAGAGGTATAGAAATGCCTTGTACCTCAGGGCATAGACAAGAAAAATTCTCCCTTTCCACAAGATGCTATGCAATCCTAATTACCTTTCATGACTCGTGGTTCCCACAAAGTTGACCTATCTTCTGCTTGGATCTGTATAATCTGAGTCAGTACAAACAACAGAAAAGTCCAGATTTCTCCTCCATTTTTTTGGCTCTGAAACTCACTCAGTCCTCAGTTCAGCCCCTTATCTTCCTCAGTTCTGTGATTCTCTGCCACACAATTTCCCCCCTTTTTGGTGTTCCAATGCTTTGCTGTCACCTGAATAGCTTTAGCCAGCATGGGCTTCTTTGGAAGGCTTTTCTCCAGATCTGTATGAGAATGGTCATGACCACCAATTCCTACTCCTCTAAAAAGTCAGTCACATGGATGCATACATTGAAGTCAAAAAGAATTGATTAAGTGTTTATTATATACCAGGAATTGTGTGCTCAGTGCTGTTTTCTTGTGGTTCAGTCATTTCATTCATGTATGATTCTTCTTGACTCAATTTGGGATCTTCTTGGCCAAAATAGTGGAGTAGTTTGTTAAATGCCACAAAGAACTTAAAAAAAAACCCAACTGTCCTTGTCTTCAAGGATCTCACATTCTAGGAGAAAAGATGTTAATAACTAGATACATACAGGATATCTGTGTAGATGTATATGGAATAGATGGAAGACGACCTCAGAGGGGAAAGCCTCCAGCAGAAGGTAGGATTCAGACTAAGTCTTGAAGGAGAATGAAGTTTAGGAAACTAACAGATTCCTGTCTGCTTTCCCTTTGCTTCTAGAGCCATGAGGCGTCATTCACAGTCTCAGCCACATGGTACCTCAAACAGAAACAATTCACATCTTATATGAATGCCCCCATTAAATAAAGGAGTAGGGACTCAATGCAATCTTGGCAGAGTGAAAACAGCACAGGTTTTGAAATGAGAAGTCCTAGGTTTAAATCTTGGCTCTCCTGCTTCTCGCTTGAGTGACCTTTGATGCTTCTTGGCATCCTCCTTTGTAAAAGGAGGGGATTGGTCAATATGACCTCTAATATCTTTTCTAGCTCCTAAGTCTAAAAATCTATGATTTACACAACTGCTTGGTGCATCCCCACATCCTTCATTTTATAAATAAGATAACCGAGGCCCCAAAAAAGTAGAATTACTTAACCACGTTTATAGAGTTAATAAATAATGGAAGGGTAACTAGGTTGCTCAGTGGATAGAGCACCAGGTCTGGCCTCAGATACTTACTAACTGTGTAACCCTAAACAAGTCACTTATTCCTGTTTGCCTCAGTTTCCTCAATTGTCAAATGAATTGGAGAAGGAAATGGCAAGCCACTCCAGTCCCTTTGTCAAGAAAGAATTGACCACGATTGAAAAATGACTGAAATTTTGGGATAGCTAGGTGGCACAGTGGACATACCATCAGACCTGGAGTCAAGAAGGACCTGGGTTCAAATATGGCTCCAAATACTTCCTAACTGTGTGACTTAGGGCAAGTCCTTAACCCCATTTACCTTGCCTTTGTCCTTCTGTTTTAGAGTTGATACTAAGACAGAAAGTAAGGATTAAAAAAAAGGAATGAAGCAAAGATTTAAGTCCATAACACACACGATAAGTTCCTGTCTCCAGATAGTACTCCCAGGGCAAGCCCTGGCCTGAGGAGGGCTTATCGGTGGTTTTCAAACTTATAGACCAAATATTTGAGTAACATTTTGTAAACTGTGTTCTTTCACACCCTCACAGAATTCTTACCTTAGCCTTGTGTGGCAGATAGTCATCTCATCTGCAAAATGGGGAAAATGAAATTTGGAGAGGGAAATGACTTGTCCAAGATTGCGCAATAATTAGCAAAAGAGAAGTTTAGAATAGGTCTTCTAGATTGAAGGGAGGAAAGTTGTTATATGTGTATATATTTGTGCACTTTTCTAGAAAGAGTCCATATTGTCTCACAAGAGGGATAGTTTAATTTAATCTGTATGACAGCTTTCCATTGTATTTCCATTTCTTCATTTCCCTTATTGATCCATTCCAAGTTTTTTTACCACATTTTTGAGTAGGCTGATGAAGTTCTCTGTGTCCCAGCTCTACTTTCCATATCTGTACTTTTTAGCTAGAAAACTTAACTACTCTCTTTAAAGTATTGAGTCCCATGAGAGGACTCAGGAATGAAGAACTCAGGAAAGTAGAAGACAGTACCCTCTCCCCACTTCAGGTTGGTTTCAAGGTCAGTCAAGTGATTTAGGACCCTAAGCACAGAGTTCATGAGAGTTTTTCTGCTGTCCTAATTTTGGCTTTATGTGCACAGACAAGTGAATGAACTAAATTATTTAAACTGGGTCCATCAAAATCCCGTATCTTGTATAAATCTCCTTTGTGACAAAGTCCTCTCAGGGTTTTCTCAGCTCTGTTCTTTTAGTTCTCCTACCTTGCTGTTGGCTTCCTTTGCTAACTTTTCATCCACTCATGTCCATTAAAGTGTGCGTGTCCTCCAAAGCTGTCTCTTAAGTTCTCTTTTCTCTCTGTAGTAGGAAAGGACCCCACATGATTCCCCCTTGGGTGAGGGACTATCATTCTGTGTGGCTTGAAGGAAAGCAGAATACCATCTCTATCTTGTCTCCTTCTACACAACTCCAAGGGAGATTTTCATTCTTGCTAGATATAAAAGCAGAAAATTAGGCAAGAGGCCACTCTGTTCTCCTGAGAGGGAGGGGATACTGGGCTAGAAGTACATCTACCTGCTCCCTTAAGTACTGATTGTCTAGGCCATGTTGGCAAAGCCATGGCATGGGTGCCAGGGCAGCATGGAGGGGTCTGCTCCATCCCCCCTCTCCACAGCTCCTGAGGACATTTTTTACATGCTCTGCCCCTCTCTTCAGTCTCCTAAAGTGAGCGCGTCCTCCCTTCTCTGTCTAGGATAATGTGAGGGACTCAAAGGCAGTTTGAAGTTGTAGTATGGACACTCATTCTTGAAAACATTCACCAATGCTGGGCTAGGAGATTTGTCAAGTTTAAGCTAACTTTTCACTACTTTGTCATTTGGAAGGAAGGGAGAGCCCAAGCTCCATATCAAAAGGCTCAAACCCTTTCCCCAGATTAACAAGCTCCACAATGAACACATATAGCTAAGAGCATAGTAACTAATTTATCCAAAGCATAGCAAAATAGAAATCAGAGAAGGTATACATCAGATATTACATGCTACTTAATATGGAATAAAGGTGCTCTCCCATTGTGACCAAGGTAACAGCTCAACCAAGAGAGAAAATCCTGGATCTCATCCAAGGGGAAACTCTCCAAAGTCTCTTAAGAGGGGAGCTGAGAAGAGAAACATGATGGAGACTACCAGTTCCTCTCATGTCTTCCCAAAATCTTTTCCTTTAATGATCTGAAGTGGAATTGTCCTCTTCCACTTCTCTCTCAGAACTGGAAGCCAGGAGAGCCCATCAACATCATGAAGAAGAATCAGTGCTCGATGAGTCCCCAAAGGGCATCTGAAGGAAAGGGGCAAAAACTACAGCACTTAACTTCACCCAGGCCCTCACATGAAGCAAGACATTCATCTCTACCAATAAGAAGAGAGTCTCATACCAATAAGTCTTGGGACAGGGGTTATATTCCCATACTTTCTCACTTAGTGATCTCAATAAAAAAAATCATCTCTAAATATATCTCTACCTCCCTGTGGCAGCTAAATGACACAGTAGATAGAGTACTGGGCCTGGAATCAAGAAATCCTGAGTTCAAATCTGACATCTGATACTACCCATGTGACCTTAGACAAGGCATTTAATCTCAGGGTCTGCCTCGGTCTCCTCAACTGTAGAATGGAGATAATAACTACATCTATTTCTTAGGGTTTTGAGGATCAAATGAGATTTTGTAGAGTGCTTGGAACAATACCTAACACACATTAGGTGCAATATAAATGCTTGTTCCTTCCTTTTCTCCACCATACAGAATATTTCCAGATCTATATATCCAGCATTAGTCTATTTCCTGAACTCTGGTTCCCCTTCACCAAATGCGTACTAATCATTTTGACCTGGATATCCTATAGACATCTCAAACTCAACATGTCCAAAGGAAAACTTATCTGTCCCCAAATTCACCTGTTTTCCAGATCTCACTATTTAATGCCTTAAGGCACCAACATTCTTCCAGTCAACTATGTTTCCATCTTGGTATTGTTCATTGAATCTTTCTCTCACCAACCCCATTTATCCAATCTTGCTATTACTCTTTCTACTATATCTTCAATACATCACCTCTCCACTCACAGTCACCACCCTAGTTCAAGCCATCATCACTTCTCACCTCAACTATTTCTCCAGCCTTCTAAGTGGACTTCCTATCTGAAGTCTCTCTTTTCTCCAATCTATCATCCACTCAGATGCCAAAATGATTTTCTTAAAGCACAGGTTTTGCTGCTATTATTTTGATAGTAAGCAAACTCCAGTGGTTTCTTGTTGCCTCTAGCTTCAAATATAGACTCTTCCACTAAGTATTTAAAGCTCTTTACAACTTAGACCCTTCCCATCTTCAGCCTCTATATACAGAATTCAATTTCCCAACTTTATAGTGGCTACAATCTAGGTATACAAGGGTACTTGCTGTTGCTCACATAGGCATTGTCTTTTGTCTTCATGCCTTTGCACAAGCTGTCCCCATCCCTAGAATGCTCTTCTTCCTAACCCGTGTCTGCATGAATCCCTGGCTTCTTTTAAGATTTAGCTCAAGTCCCAACTCCTCAAGGAGATCTTTCCTGTTTATACTTTGCCTCCAAGAGTAGCTTTCCCTCTTGGGCCACCTTCCATACTCTATAATTACTTTTAGGTGCTAATTTATGTATATGTTGGCTCCCCCATTAGAATGTTAGCTCCTTGAGAGTGGGGACTATCTAATGCTTAGTATATAATGGCATATAATAAACACCAAATAAATATTTTAAGTATGTTATCCATACATGTGGGTTGGTTCCTTGCTACAGTAAAATGACTTTCCTGAATATTTATTGATTCAGGATTGGAGCTCACTATTTAAAGGTTAACTTATTGCTACAGTGAATAAGCATCCTCTAACTTCATGTTTTGTACATCTTTGATTCCCATACATTCTTTTTCTAAAGTAGAGTTGACTTATAGTCACAGGCTATGTTTATTACAGGGAATATTTGAGAATTTTAAGAAAATGACCATTCCCATTTCCCTCTTGAAATCTTTCACCTTTAGTTTCATTCTCTCTCAAAATAAAGCTAAGTATCAGAAAATTTGGATAAGTATTAGTCATCACACCAATCTTTTTAAAAAATACAACTGAGTGATTTAATCCATCACATCATTAATATAAACCTAATTTCAGGGAGACATTCTTATAATCTTTGCTATATACATATAGGCATATAATATTCATATAAAAATAAATTAAGCTTTAATAATAGGACACAAAGGTTTACAAAGGCAGCAGCTAATATTCTAAAGAGAAAAGCAGGAATAATAGGATTTCTCTTCAAAATCCTAGACAGAGATTCCTGAGTGCTGAAAACAAGGCAGCAGTGGAATCTAGCAATGTGGGGCATAATCTCTAAAAGAAGCAAGACCTGAGCCAAACCTTAACTGATCATCTGACAACTGTCTGAATGTCTCAGTTCTTCAGAAATTGTTTTTGATCTAATTGTCCATTCCTGTTGACCAAGATATGATTTCAGGGGTCTCTAAACAAGATGGATATGAAATGAACATGAAAGCATTCTCTCTTATTTTATGGTTCAAAATTAAGAAGCTCCCTTAACTGCCATTTAGATTTTGCTTCTTCATGTCAGATAGAATATTTTTTGTAAGTGATTAAGTTGATATGTCTGAATCCTTTGGAACTGTCAAGGGGGGAAGGGAGGGGGGAAAGGAGGGGAAAGAGGAAGAGAGAGAAAGAGAGAGAGAGAGAGAGAGAGAGAGAGAG
>NC_058131.1:217424013-217470992 GCF_016433145.1 Gracilinanus agilis
AAGCCAATACACAGAAGTTAAGGGTTTAAAAAGAGAGAGAGAGAGAGAGAGAGAGAGAGAGAGAGAGAGAGAGAGAGAGAGAGAGAGAGAGAGAAAGGAGAGAGAGAGAGAGAGAGAGAGAGAGAGAGAGAGAGAGAGAGAGAGAGAGAGAGAGAGAGAGAGAGAACATACACTCATCTTTACAGTGGCCTGATACAGAGCCTGTCTTGCCTCAACTGTGGCTCTAAAATGTATTGTTTATTATTAGCATTTATTGTAGTGGAAGAACTATCTGGATAATACAAAATCATTGACTTGGGAATGGTTTTATCCTTGTATTTTGTAAAGACGTAAGGATAGGCCTGAAAAAAAATTGTGAATCCATTATTTTTCCACCTACCTTCTTCCCGGGAAAAGTCACCTCATTAGTTACTAACAACTCAATGTAAATGAACATAATATACTGCCCTTCCAACTAGATTTATTTTTTTAAGGAATAACAGAACTAAGGACCCAAACAAATAAATTTCAAATGGAGGAATTGGGGCAGTAAAACCTGGGTAGGTAAGATAATTTAGGGCAACTATGTCTTTCTGGTACCCTTCAAAAACTAATCACCACAAAGTGGCTACTGTCTGAGCTGGGCCAATCATATGTGTCTACTGGTTCTGGAATTCATAAAACTTTAAAGTAACAGTGAAGTCATGCTGCAGATATCCATTTCAAGATGGCCTAGAGTTTAGGCTCCTCTTCTAGCCACGCTAAAACGGAACAGCATTCAGACTCATGTAGATTGTGTGCAGAGGACCAGATTAGGGAGAGCTTTTGTGTACAGTCCTGGGAAAAGGCTGACTCAGTGGTTTGGCCCCAAAGTCAATTCCTAAACATTCCCTCTCTTGCCAGGTTGAACAAAAGATGATATCATCAAACAAGGAGTAATTAAGCTGGGAGGAAAGCATGACAAAGTAAATAAAAAGCAAAATTTGCCACAAATAAATTGAAATGGGGATAATAGTGAGTTGAAAACAGTTCTTGATCCTTCACAACAACCTTTATAGCTATTTGTGAAAACTCTTTGGACCATAAGAAATAATTTTTGCTCAGTAATCTGGAGAATTAAATATGTTTACTTCATTAACTGCCCTTCCCCACTTCTACTACACATGAACACATTCAAACTGGCTTATGCTGGATAAACAGAAAGTTCATAGTTTCACAAAAAATTGGGTTACAGCTCTTTAAAAGAAGCACTAAAAGGTGTCTCTCAGCAGATGGTTCTGTGTCAGAGTTTTTGCCATAACATAAAGCTATGCTTTCAAAAGAACATTTTACAAAAAGAGTTCTGACTAAAGGAAGAACCTGTTCTGCCTAACCTACATCCCCAGTTCCACACAAATGTGACTAACAGGTATATTTGTTGTTCATTGCTGTTCTTCCTTATCAAACCCATTTCATGAGGATACCTGACAGCAGTGAAATGAATTGGGCAATAAAAAAAAACTTTTCCTCTAAATTGATATTCGATTCACTCTGAATGGTAATTTACCAATAAGTGCCACCTATAATAATTCCCAGACATCATCCTTTCCTAAAATAGCTTATTATAAATTATCATTTGCATTCTTTAAAAGAAAGGATTCAAAAGATATAAGTGTAAGACTGAGAGGCAGCACAGTATAAGGGATAGAGGACTAACCTTAGAATCAGGAACTCAGCTTCAGGTCCTACATCTCAAAAAGTTTAGCTGTGTAATCCCCAATGAGTCACTTAACATCCAAGGCCTAAGGCAATTCTCTATGACCACAAATTACAGAGGAGTTGATATTAGGGAAGGAAGGTTTCCACACCAAAGTTCCCTACACCAATGAAACCACAACAAAAGTATTCAAAACTGGGCAAAAAAGTATGAATCAAGTATATACATTTTGAAATCCCAAATCCTATTAAAAGAGCTTATGAATTTCCCACATCACAAAGATCTGCAGTGACTATGAACCAACCTTTTCCAATCTGAGTTTTATAAGGAAGCTTGTAGGATTCTTCAAGGTTCTTTAAGGTTACATTCTTTAATGTTTTATGTACCTCTCCTGTATTCTCATCTTCGTCATGTCACTCAACCAATGTTCCAAAAGCTTGGTAAAGAATGCTTTTAACAAATAACTATCCCCTAGATAACTATCCTTTGAAACAAGAAAAAGAACCACTAAATAATCAGATCAAAGACTGTAACAGTCATTTAGCCTTCTTGGACCATTGCCTTCAAGCAAGGACAAAGACCTATGACATGTTGTATTCTACAGCTTGGTTGGTTGGCCTTGTTCCATCATTAGGCATGTGCTTGGCTTTTAAGTTTGAAGGGATACAAAACTATTGACACAGAAATTACTTGAATACCATGCTTTCTGAGAGAAGCCTTATTGAGAAGCATTCATTTGTCTGACCATCTGGTCAATCACTTTAAAATCAAAAAAAAAAGGAAAGAGCCTTCACAAAACTTCCTTGACAATTTAAGTATTCAGATTCCATGTGTAAAACTTGTTTTCATATGAATTGTGAATGAATTCATATGAAAAGTGATTCAGTAAGTAACTCAGTTATCCTAAGCTGCCATTTTAATGTCTATTGACATATGTATGATGGCAGGCTGACCAATAGGAGTAGCAGCTGTTGCAAGAAGGGAGTGGCAAGGCTGAAACCACTGACAGTGAGATGAGAGCAAAATCTTCCTTTCTTCCCCACTCCTCATGGAAGTGGACATACATGAGGTAAGAAAAAATGGTGCTTCTTTTCAAATTAAATCCTTAACATCTAGCAAGTTATCCACATGATAATTCTTGCTCACCTGCCACCAGAGTCATCAATTACTTGGTTCACTAAAAACAGAAGTGTTTTGGTGGAGAAGCTAACTTTGCTCAGCAAATGGAGCCTTTGCTTGCCTTTATTCATGGAGGAATGTGGTACTGGACACAGAAAACAAGCCAGGTATCTTATGTATAATTTGTACAGAATATAAATTAAAAAGGACATCAAATGGAGAAGAGAGAACAGAAAGTCATCATAGTGAATCCTGTTTGGTTCTTCTTTAAAAAATTCATCCTGATGACAGCTCTTCAAGAATGATGACTTCACAGATGTGCATCTTCTGAAGGTCTTAGTAAAGTACTCTTTCTATCTCTCTTGTACACATACATGCAGATATAAAGTCCCCAAATTGAAGGCTCGTTCTAGGAGTAGAATTTGCTGTTACTAACTCTCTTCTCCCTTAATCTTAAAGAAAATAAATCAAGATCAGTAATTAGGCTTAAAAATCTGTGTTGTGGGGGCAGGTAGGTGGTTCAATGAGGAGAGAGCAAGGCCTGGAGATGGGAGGTTCTAGGTTCAAATCTGGTCTCAGACACTTCTTAGCTATGGAACCTTAGGAAAGTTACTTGAACCCCTTGCCTAGCCCTTACCATTCTTCTGCCTTGGTAGTATTGATTCTAAGCCAGAAGGTAAAGGTATAAAATATTTCTGTGTAGTGAGGTAACAGACACACAAACTGAACTTTGAAATACTCATCAGCCAAATAATAAGCTATGTTGTTATTTATAGCCTAACTTTCCCCCTGAAAGTGATAGTTATACTTGGAAAAGTTGCAAATAAATGGTATTTTTGGAAATTTGGAAATTTTTTTGGGAATTTTTTTGGAAATCATCTATCTCTTGAGCTGAGACCAGGTGCAGAGATGAAATGACTTCCAGAAAAGCCTAGGTACCTCCCCTTACCTTCAAGAGTTTGGGATCCCCAACAGAACTGAATCAGTGCTGCCTTACCTCCTGTTGCATTTTTCCTGATACAGCTGCAACTGATTTTCATTGACATTGAATTCATTCACTAGGGCATCTCTGTTAGCATTGCGTATGTTCTGATGAGTGTCATACAGGAAGAGTTGGTTATTCAGCTCCTCTTGTCGCCTTCGAAGTTGGCGACAGGAAGAATAGAGCTCTTCTTCACATTCCTGAAAAGTTAAGTGAAGACCAGCAGTCACTGAAGAGGCAAGCTCTACTGTGCATGTCAAGCTATTATTAGTATGAATGGAAAAACTGGAAGGGGTCTTAGAAGTCATCTGATCCAGCCCTTTAATTTAAAAAGGAGGAAGCTAAAGCTCAGAAAGGGAAAGTAGATTTGTCAAAGATCACCCAATAGGGAAGGAGCAAAGCCAGGTCTAGAACCCAAGGGCCCCCAATTTATAGACCAGGGTTATTTTCAATCTAAGACCACAGAAGGTCTATTTCAGACTTCCCTACTCTAATCAAAATGGCCAACAGGGAGACTAAGCCATTTCATAAAATACTTCAAACCTTCACCAATTCAGATCATTTAGGGAGCCAGCCAATGTAAATTAGTAGTAAATTAGTAAATCACAAGGCAGGTGATTTTTAAATAACGATAATTTATGTGCAATGACTTAGAAAAGGGCCAACCAGGTTTCTGTTTTTAAGTGCATTGAGAAAAGGGTCCATTATAATATAGTTAATTATCAATATGTAAATCATAGCTAAATAGGATTTTACAAAATACTTTTAAGTATTTATTCTTTTTTTAGCATTTTACACATCATCAAGTTATCACACAATTTATTTGTTTAGGAAATGTTTCTTCATAGGTGCTTTCCAAAAGTAAATTTTAGTCTAATCCCTGTGCAAAATACTATAAATCCCAAGTCAGGAGAATCTGAATAAATAAGGTACAAGATAAAATGACACATGACTCTGATAAAATACTCTGTCATCTCCCAAGAAACTAGACACTGTGGGCCTTTCAATAATTTATCTACAAGGGTAGAAAATACAGTCATACTGTATGTATTATAGTGCATCAGCTAGGTAAATGCTCCTTCTTAAGCACCCATCATCCCAACTAGATGAGACTAAGTGGAGGATAGAGACAGAAGAATTGAAACCAGCAAAATACACAGCACAAACAGAAATGTAATACAATTTCTTTAATACTGAGCCACCAGATGGCTCAATGGGTATAGCATTGAACCTATAAGACCTGAATTTAAATCTCATCTCAAAATGTAAGTCATATCACTTAACCTCTACCTTCCTCAGTTTCTTCATCTGTAAAATAGAGATAATAATAGCAGTACTTGCCCCCAAGGTGGCTGTGGGAATGAGTTATTTGTAAAAAAGCAAAAACAAAAAACAAAACAAAACAGAAATGCTTTCCAAATCTTAAGGGATGACATAAATGCTAATTACTATCATTACCATTATGTAATTTCAAAACATCAAACTCTCTTTTAAAAAGCAAATGTTTATTCAACACTACTCAGGACTGGAAATGTTACAGCAGAACAGGTAAAATTCAAAAAATTTGGATACATGTATATGTATGTATTTATACACATATATATACAGATTCATATGTTCATATATCACATATATATGATATAGCAAAGAAGAGAAAATTCAGATTGTTCTTCGATGTTGCAAAAAGGATTCATTCTAACAGTGACCATAAAATAGGGGCATTCACTGTAAGAATCGGAGGTGCCATCTGTGACGAAATGTCATGGAAGCAGCATGGTATAACAAAACACAACTTGCAGTCAAGAGACTTAGGTTCAAATCCTACCTTTCACATTTGCTATATGGCCAGGGTAAGGTCATTTAAGTGTTATAAGTTTCAACTTCCTTATTTAATAATACCTGTAGTATTTACTTCACAGGTTTATTGTGAGAACCAAATGAGATAACGCATATAAAGCACTTAAGTCTATAGAGTATAAATACAGTATCATATAACTATAATATGTACAATAAATATGGTATTACATGTAGAAGATAGCATAAGCATATAAATGTCAGTTGGCATTATTATTATTATGAAATCATAATTTTATGACCACTTAATTTGTATTTGTTATTAAGCTCTTTAAGTCCCCTGGAATAGGTATCGGAAATCATAGAATCTTGTTCTAGCTCTCCTATCAACTAGTTATGTGACTATGGGCAGGACATTATAACTTCTCACACCTTAGTTCCTTCATCTATAAAAATGATGGCTCAAAATCAAAACAACTCTGAGGTACCACCTCACATCTAGCAGATTAGCTAATATGACAGCAAAAGAAAGTAATAAATGTTGGAGGGGATGTGGCAAAATTGGGACATTAATGCATTGCTGGTGGAGTTGTGAATTGATCCAACCATTCCAGATGGCAATTTGGAACTATGCCAAAAGGGCTTTAAAAGACTATCTGCCTTCTGATCCAGCCATACCATTGCTGGGTTTATACCCCAAAGAGATAATAAGGAAAAAGACTTGTACAAAAATATTTATAGCTGTGTTCTTTGTGATGGCAAAAAAAAATTGGAAAATGAGGGGATGCCCTTCTATTGGGGAAAGGCTGAACAAATTGTGGTATCTGTTGGTGATGGAATACTATTGTGCTCAAAGGAATAATGAACTGGAGGAATTCCATGTGAACTGGAAAGACCTCCAGGAATTGATGTAGAGTGAAAGGAGCAGAACCAGGAGAACATTATACATGGAGACTGATACACACTGTGGTAAAATCAAACATAACAGACTTCTCTACTAGCAGCAATGCAAGAATCCAGAGCAAGGCTGAGGGACGTATGAGAAAGAAAACTATCCACATCCAGAGGAAGAACTGTGGAAGCAGAAACACAGAGGAAAAACAACTGCTTGATCATATGGGTTGATGGGGGGGTATGATTGGGGATGTAGAGTCTAAATGATCACCCTAATATAAATATTAATAATATGGAAATAGGTCTTGATCAACGGCACATGGGAAACCCAGTGAATTTGCTTGTTGGCTATGGAAGGAGGTTGGGAAAAGGGGAGGGAAAGAACATGAATCATGTAACCATGGAAAAATGTTCTAAATTAATTAATCAAATAGAATTTTCAAATAAAAAAACGATGGCTCAGGCTAGGTGATCTCTAAGACTCATTCTGGTTCTACTGATCTATTTCAAATTACATCCCTTCAAATATCATAAGATAGTTATCACATTTCTTCTGTAGTTTAAGTAACCCCATTTTCATTCATTTTCTTTATAAGATATGGATGTCAGTTCCCTTCCACATCTTGGCCAACTCCTAGGATTGCCTCGGCGTGTCAATGTCTTTATTAAATTGTACCACCCAGATCTGAACATGGAAGACATGAATAAAAGGCATTTCCTTTGATCCCAGTACTATACTCTTAATACCTTAGTACCTCTTAGTACCATATGTTCTTATGTTTTGGTCCTGTGCTAAAAAGAGGACCAATGACATTATGGAGTGATGTCTTGACTTGGGTGTGAATTAGATTTTTTTTCATTTTAAAATGTATTTATTTAATTACAATACATTTAACATGCAATTGAAGCTTAATAAGTACAGACTATTTAAAAAAATAGAATGGAATGAACTCACCCATAAAATGAAAAATAACAGAGTGAATTAAAAACCACGACCCCACAATATGTTCTCTACAAGAAACACATTTAAAGCAAAGAGATACACACAAAGAGGCTAGAGAGCACTATTATGCTTCAGTTAAGTAAAAAAAAAGTAGGGGCAACAATCAGGATCTCAGACAAAGCAAAAGTAAAAATGAAATCTAATCATAGACTCAACTGTTATCTAGTTTGATCTCTGCCCAAATCATGCACCTTGTGATATCTATAGCATCACTAAAAGTAGACTATCTTTGTTATTGTTCCTATTCATTTCAGCAATGTCCAACTCTTTGTGACTCCAGTTTGTGGTTTTCTTGGCAAAGATGCTGGAGTGATTTGCCAATTCCTCCTCCATCTCATTTTACAGATAAGGAAATGGAGGTGAATAGGGTTAAGTAGCTTGCCCTGGGTTATCAACTACTAAGTGTCTGAGACCAGATTTGAATTCTGGAAGATGAACTGATTCCAGGCCTAGCACTGGCACTCTATCCTCTGGGCCATCTAGCTGCCTCACTATTTGATGAGGAATGCAGAGCTATTCCCGTTCCTAGCCCCTGCTCCAGAGATTTTTCAATTCTTATTTTTTATTTTATTGTTTTAAAATCAGACATTGTGCCTGCTCTTAGAACCACCCTTACTTCTCTAATGTCCTATTAGTCTGGGAAGTCAAGATAACCAAGCTTGTCAGAATTATGTTTAAAGTAAGAATAAATAGTTTAGTGCAAAGATCAAGAGTTCTTGAGTTCTTAATCTTTTGGCTTTCACAGACCTCTTTAAGTAATCTGGTGAAGCCTGTGTGTCTCTTCTCAGAATAATACTTTTAAATGCACAAAATACACAGGATTACAAAGGAAATCAATTGTGATGAAATACAGCTTATCACAAATTAAAAAAAAAAAGTTCCTGGGCTAAAAACTCTTGGAATAGCATGAAATAGCTTATTTAACTGCTTAAAGGCCTTTTTTTAAACATCCTCCCTTGTTTGGGGGCTACATTCTAGATCAAAAATGTCAGACATGCAACCTGCACACCTCATATAGACCACAAGACCTCAAAGTGCAGTTTGGACAAGATTAGAATGAAACTGAAAAATATTTAACATAATAAATAAAAATACACTTAAACACAGATAATACTATATTTTAAAACTAAGTTAACATGGGACCCACAAGGATCTTTCTCTATAATTTAGTGGCCCCTATTTCTATTGGAATTTGACATCAACTATCAGTTGAGTTTGCCAGTATCATTTGCAACTACGTGAGGCATTTCTGTAATAGCTAACACATATCACTCTACAGTTTACAAAGAGCTTTCATATGATATCATTTTATAATATTAACCAGTTACTGGAGCTAGTTGAGCAAAACAATAGAACTTAAGAGTTCTAGGGGACCATAGAAATCCTCTAGCAGGACAACTTGCCCATCTTTATGAACTCTTAGGAAGAACCCAGGAAGAAAGTAAGATCCATGGCCTTTAAGGATTTTTTATTCTCCTAATACCAGATTCCTAGCAGAATATACCAATTAAGAAGTTTGAGAAGGAAGGTCCAAGGACTTGATGAACCAGTAGCTAAGGTTTTTAATTCTCTATTTTTTAGGAAAACTAACTCTTCATTCAGTGCTTTAGTCTTCACAGCCAGTAAAGCTTACCAAAAGGTAGTGCACTTGAGCAACAGGTCCAAGTAAAAGTACTGAACCTCACACAGAGAGAAAGAACCAAGAGGAACCACCTCATATTTTATTCTACTCACCAAGACAGGGCGCATCTCACAGAAAACCAAAAGGGAGGCCAGTTCAATATCTTCACTGTAACCATTTTTAAGAGGAACGGATCTAAACCCTGGGGTACAAGGAGAAAACAAACCCACACAAGTTAATATATTAAGGATATTAAGAACCTTTACTCTTGGAAGTCAATCAAGACTTCACCAAGGTGTTCAGTGCCCTTCATGTGGCCATTTTTAAAAAATATAACCAGATTCAGTTCAAACTCAGCATTCTGCTATCATCATATTTTGTGTTCACAAGGAGTAAAGTTTGGGAAAAGGTGCCTTTGGGGGCATCCTAGCATAAAAGAAGGATAGGGAAAATCAGTTAATTAATATACTAAAAACTATGCACTAAAAAGAAAAAAAAGGAAAAATCTAAAGGTTTTGGAAATATTACAAACTCAATTTTAAAGAATACGAGAGGTAGTGTTTTTTTTTAAGTTCTATCCACACTACTGCAGTCAGCAGATTTAAAGAGACAGTGATAGACTCAGTCTTTAGGCAGGACTTCACTCTACACCAAAGGGAGTCTCTCTCTCTTAGTTTTAAAGATTCTTATGAAAGGGAATTTATAGATTTCCTAGGCAATTCATTCCACAGCTGACCAAACTTGTTGAAAGATTCTTCCTTATGTTCAAGCTAAATCTTCCCCACTCAAATTCTATTTTCTCCTAAAGTAGTAGAAAGAAATAAGAAAAACATTTCCTGGGGATAGATTATTTCTCTTCTGAGGGTTTGAAGAAGAAAAATAGAAAGGAGGATAAAAGGAATACACTAGTACAAAAGGAGAAAAGGAGGAAATAGAACTTGGGGTTTCTCAGAATTGGAGTATGTGAGAAAGAGGAATATATAAACATAGAGAAAAGGGGAATACGGAGCGGGTATCAGATGAACCTCAGTCTTATGGGAAATGGACAAAGGAGGGTTGAAAACACACACATGTCCATGTACAAACCATTTGGTGTGGAAATATATAAAACTCAACAGGGAGGGAAATGAGTATTTGAGATGAGAGGAGATATTGAGAGGATAATACTGGGAAGAGTTAGAAGCAAAATGAATTTGCTAATCTTGAAGGAGAGAGAAAAAAGAAGGGAAATTTAGAATCCAAGTGATGTCTAATATTGCCTTTTAGACAACTGGGGTTTGGCTAAACAAATTGTGGTATGTGAATGTAGTGTAATATTATTATTGTGCCTTAAGAAATTAAAGAAGAGATGATTTCAGAGAATCCTGGGTATTATGAAAAAATCCTGAGTGAAATGAGAAGAACCAGGAGTCCAATTCATACAAACAAAGTAGCAATACTTTAAAAATAAATAAATAAATAGTTGAAAGACTTGACTCTAAATAATGCAGCAATGTCTCCAAAGGACCTCTGATTAAGTATGTTATCTACCTTCTGACAGAGAAGTGATGGAAACAAGGTGCAGAAACATACATTTTCGTTGGTATTGACTATAAAGGTTTTTCTTTCATTTTTATTCCTAGTTTTTAATTGGGGGAGAATGAGGGAAAGAATGTTATTGATAGTGATGCCAAGAAAAGAGCCATTGAAATATTTTTTAGTTCACAGAAGAAAACAGAAGAAAATTCAGAAGGAATTATGGATAAATTCTGAAAGTGATCTTTTGACTATCTTATGTATATACTTTTTCTTCCCCAAGACAAAAAATGAGAAAAGGAAACTCACATTTTCGTAGAGTCCTCTTTTTGTGTTTTACTGTTAATATGAAAGTGCTCTATGCGTTGGGGGGCCGGGGAGTGAGTTTTATAATAAAAAATAAATATATGATAAAACCATTGTGTGATAAAAGCTATTATATTCTCATAATTTAAACATTTAAAATATTTAAATTATATGAAGGAAAGAGCACTAGATTTAGAATCAGAGGAACTGGGTTTGAATCCCAATTCTGCTACTTACTAGCTGTCTTTGAGCAAGACTTTTAACCTTTGTAGGTTGTGGTTTTATCATCTGTAAAATGAGTAGCTTGGACCACATGATTTCTAAGATTGCTATACAAGTCTAGGTCTTCTATATTTAAATCAAACTTATTTCTCTTATGCTTAGAGACCAAGAATGTATGGCAACTAGGTAACTGTGCCATGCAAGAGAACTTTTCAAATGCTTTTAATGCAATGTCAGCACCTCTCTTTCTGAAACTTGTAAGAAATAAGGAGAGTGCACCTGAATACAAGCCATGAAAGAGCTTGGATGTACCCCTGATAATATGTGGCCCAGCTTATTCTGAAGCCTAGAGGGCACCAACCCCTAAATGATTTAGTACAGCCCATTCAAATACAAAGCAGAGGAGAATAAAAGAATATCCCTTCATAGTTAGCTCTAAGTAAAGTGATCCAACTTCCTAGAATAACCTTTTCTCACTGGTCTTCATTTTCAACCCTGAAATGATTTTAATGGCTCTTTTCTGAATCCTGGAGGTTCTTATCTTACTTTATTCAAAATGCCAAAATGGGAATATTCAATAAAGAAAAATAATAATGGGCTAACAGAGATAAAATTCACAAAAAAACATCTTTTCATTCAAAGTAAGTAGCACAAGTACTATTTTGTGTGACTATTTCTATCCCAGGGTTCCCTTTGGCCACCAAGTCATTATAGCAAGGGTGAAGAGGCATGGCCTGCCTTTTTAGAAGAAATGAAATAAATGCAGTTAGTCAAGTCTCCAATAATCCTATGTAAAGGCATATAGCCAATGAGAGGCACTATCACAGGAAAGGAGAATTTGCTTCTGGCACAGATGTCCTGGCAAGAAAGACTACAGTGCATGCTGTTGCTAAAAGGGAGATGAAAAGTGCTTCCAAAGTCAAGCCTCATTGATTTGGACTAACTGGGGAAGAGGCCAATCTGGATCAGGAAAATGTTTCAATTACAGGAATTGTTTTAAATGCCATTTTATTACCTTCAAGTACATTATGTGAGATGTTTGAAGCTATCCAGGGGAAGATGCCAAGTAGGGTTTCTTTGGGACTTACCCTACTCATGGACAGTGAATTGATTTTTATTTAGAATATAAATAAATGGATACTTGTAAAGCATTAAAAATAATCAACATTGGATGTGAAATCTTACTTATGTTACTAATTTGCTTGGGAAATTCTTTCTAAGGATAGTCCAGTAGGAAAACCTTAGTTAAGCCTAGTCTGATTTAAGAGAAATTCCCTAAAAGGTAGCATTTGAATCCATGAGATATTTTCTAAAAGTATTTTTTAATCCAGAAAGGGAGTTTAGGCAACATTGGAACTTTGTTAAATGAGAAATACATAGAAACCAGAACTCAAAGCAAACCTTTGCTATGTCAGCAGTTCAGACATTTGATTCCAGTCTTTGTGGAGACAAAGAATAAAATAAAGTCGGTCTATGGTTTTTCTCTTGAATGTAGAGTAGGTAGAGGGAAGGCTGTGGGATATCAACCTTACAGAGAATTCATAGATTACATCTAAGCATAGGTTGCTTGTTGATGTAACTTGCTCTATGTGGCCCAGTTACATCAGCCATTCATTCTATATTCAAAAAATATTTATTCCATGCCAAGGCACTAGATAAAAATGGAGTAACCTCTGCTCTCAAGAACATTAAATTCTATTGGGAAAATACACGTACCCAAAAGAGTAAACATAAAATAGGTGAAATAAAAATACAAAGGAATGAAATGGGAAGGAAATGGCACTAACACTTGGGGGAATTAGGAAAGGTTTCTTATGTAAGAGTGACACTTACCTGAATGTCAGAATTAAGCAAAAACAATTGAAAAAGAAGGATTAAAATGGAAGATAACTATCTAACAGCCCAGGAAGGGGAAGAGAAAGTACAAGAGGTCAAGCCTAATCATCATTGTCTTTAACATGTAGCTCTCTTGCTAAAAAAAGTCCCAGTAGGTCCCTTTTGCTTTTAGGACAAAATATGAACCACACTGTTTGGCATAGATAGCCTTTCCCATTCTTTATTTTGCCTGCTTTTCCAGACCTTCCCACACCTTACTTTCCTTTATGAACTCCATGTTGACCTATAGTCATCCATCAATGGGTATCCATGATACCCATTTCCCATCTCAGTGCCTGTGTACAGGCTGACTTCCCTTCTCAGGCTATGCCTGGAACACACTCCTCCTCACCTCTGGCATAGAAAATCTCTAGTTTCTTTTGGGGCTGAACCCACCTGAGGCCCATCTTTATTTTTCCAGGGCCTGGAGCCAACCCACTTTGAATATATTTTACATTTCCTTCTCAGTATATCTGTTGTTCCCATGGAAACTCCTTAAGGACAGGGACGGTTTAACTTGTCTTTGATCTCCAATGCCTGGTGGTACATAGCAGAGACTTAAAAATGACTGCAGAATGAATAGTGCCAGGTCAGTGATTACCCAGCTATAGAATTTCCCTGCAAAATACCACACTTTGCTTTCAACCTGGAAAAGGTTGTAGTAGGGTAGGAAGGTGAGAAGAATATCGTAATACCAGAATTTGTGATTATGGTTCTGGTTAGGAAGGAGATTTGTTCAAAGGTCCCAGGAATTGGCAAGCAAAGTAGTTCTATTTGAATGTCTGAGGCAGAAATTTAAAATAACAGAAAGACATGCTGATCTACGATCAAATTGGGACAAGGAGTCTGAGGAGAGCCCCTATTTAACTGTTTAATCAAACTGAATTTTACCTGATTTGATTCCTTTAATGGGATAAGTGGCATGTGCCAGAAAGTTGGGATCGCTGAACATATCCTCCTCATAAACAACAAAACGTAGAAATGCGAGATTCGGGTCATAAATTTCAAATGTCACTTTTTCCTGAGTAGACGCCCAGACTGGACTCAGACCATTATCATCTGGAAAAAAACCAAAACTCATAAGAGAGATTATACTTTCACACCTATCTGTCCAAAACAGAAGTTTTCTACTCAGATCCTTTGAAAAAATATGTTGATACCCATAGAAGGCACTACAGATTTAGAGCAATATAATTAAACTTAGACATCCACAAAGACTCTACACTTCCATTTCCATATCCCCCAAAGCATTCAATTTCCCCTCTGTCCTTCCCCTGGCCCAACAGGAAAAAGGTTCTCTTTTCCCATGTGAGAAAAGGTAGTGATTTTCACTGCCTCACCTCCTTAATTCAAGACAACAGATATATGGTATATCCATGCCAATCCCTCCCTAATGGGTTCCCCTCATGTAAGTTCCTTAAGGATGATGACTGTTTCCTCTTTTTTTTTTCTTCTTTGTGTCCCCAGCCCCTAACGTAACAGTGCTTGGCACATAGTAGGCTCTCCATAAATGCATGTTAAATTAGACATAATTGAACTCCTAATATGTGCAAGGTATTCTCCTTGGCATGCCAAATACCAAGCTAAAGCAAGATGCATTCCCTTCCCCATTTCCTCCCTAAAGTAGGTAGACAAGATAAATACACAGGCTACTAAATATAAGTTACAGGGCTATGGAAATATCAATGATTCAAGAGTGAAAGGAAAATTGTTTTATTGCTTTTATATTATTGATCATGAACCAAGTGATCACATATTTAGCTAAGTAACTGCAATTATGATTTTTTGAAAAACACCTAGTTAGTAAACTATGTATAAGATGGCAATTATAATAATAAAATAGCAATACTGTAGTAGTATAGAATAATACTATAGAATATTAATAATACTATAGACTAATAATACTATTATAGAATAATAATACCATAGTATTAGAAAGGATATAATTTGGCATTTAGAATATCATAGCAACTAAATTCATTTAGAGCTTCTTTTAGAGGAATAAGAGCTTTAGGTCTATGTAGTTATCAAGGGAAGCTGAAACCCATGCAGAAGGCATTGGGTTCATCTGGGATGGTGAATGAACATGATAACATCCTATGGAAACAACCTTGGCATGTTCAGGAGGTGTCTGACTCTTTGAAGAGTTATGCCAGGCTCCCCAGGCTATTAGAGGCTCCTCAGCGTATTATGGCCAAGAAAGATTACCTCAACCTACGTAGTATGATAGCTAACCTTGTTCTGAACCTGGGACTTCGTATCAAATGTTCCAGACCCTGGTTCCCAAACACCACTGCTTTCTTAGCATCCCTGGTACCTTCTGCTGGGTTAATGATTAGTTCTCCAAAACCACGTCCACAAGGGGTCTTTAGCACAGGCTTAATGTAGTGAGATCTCTAGTTTTCATTTATCACAATTAAAGTCTGCATCTTCAGCTCAGAATTATAGCCTAGAGATTCTTTATTTCTAACAAGAGAGGCTCAGGAAAGGGCACTTAGTTGGTCAGCATCAGGAAAAGTTAGCATAGTGAAGAGAGCACTGTACCAGGACTCAGGAAGATGAGTTCAAATCTGCCCTCTGACACTTGACAATAATATTACCATATTTTATATATTTATTTATATGTATATATCAAATATATGATACTACATATACTATACTATTTATATAGATATGCTGTATATATTAAATATTTAAATATATATTTATGTGTGTATAAATATATAAAATTGCTATATGCCAACACTGTGCTAATTACTTTATAATTATGATCTCATTTGAGCTTCCCAATAGCACTGGGAAGTAGAAGCTCTTATTGTCCCTATTTTACAGATGAGGAAACTGAAGCAAAGAAAGGATGACTTGATCAAGGCCACACAGCTATTAACTATCTCAGGCTGGATTTAAACTTAGGTTTTCCTGACTCCAGGCTGAGAGCTCTATCCATTGCATCACCTAGATGCCTAACGGGGTGACACTAGGCAAGTAAGTCACTTAACCTCTACCTCAGTTTCCTCAGCTATAAAAAGGAGATAAGAAGAGCATCTACCTCAAAAAGTGAGGATCAAATAAGATAACATTTGTAAAAGAGCTTAGCACAGGAGCTGCTTGGTGCCTCAGAGGATAGAGATGGGAGATCTTGGATTCAAATTTAGCCTCGACACTTCCTAGCTGTCATCCTGGGCAAGTCATCAACCCTAATTATCTACCTCTTATTGCTTTTCTGCCTTGAAACCAATACTTTGTACTGATTCTAAGACAGAAGATGAGGGTTTTTTTTTAAGTGCTTAGCATAGTACCTGGCACATAGTAAGTGCTTAATAAATGCTTGTTCCCTTCCTTCATGCAAGAGGTAGCATCTGAGCTAGCCTTGGAGAAAAGGATGAGTTTTTCCCTTGCTTCTTCTCACCCCTCCTCTGACCCCAGCAGCTAAAGGGATGAACCTATCTCCAGGTGCAGTCCCCTTTGATGTTATAGCCACTATACCCGGCAGGAGTAGAAGGAAGATGAAGGGGTAAAAAGGATGAAGAAGGTTGGAAACAAATCTGGAAATGCTGAGACACAAAGACTTAACAAAGAAAATGAAGATGGTCTGGTAGAATGAATGAGTGAATGGATGATTGATGAATGAAGGAAAAAGCATTTAAGTACTTTTTATATACCAAAATGAGGCAGTTAGGTGGCACAATGGATGGATCACTTGACCTTCAGTCAGGAAGCCTCATCTTCCTGAAATTCAAATCTGGCCTCAAATATGTACTAGCTTGTACGACCCTGGGCAAGTCACTTAACCCCTTTTACCTCAATTTCCTTATCTGTAAAATGAGCTGGAAAAGGAAATGATAAACCACTCCAGTATCTTTGCAAAGAAAATTCAAAATAGGGTCACAAAGAGTCAGACACAACTGAAACATGACTGAACAACAGTGGATAGAAGAAAGGGAGTTAGTAGTAAAGAAGGTCTGAGTTCAAAACCTGCTCAGAACTAGCTGGGAAACCCTGAATAAGTCATTTAAGTTCTTTTTGCCTCCATTTCCTCATCTGTAAAATGAGGATAAGAATAGTACCTACTTCATTAGATTGTTGTAAAGACCAAAAAGACTAAGCATTTTGCAAACCAAAAAGTGCTATATAAATACTACCCACTATCATCATTATTCTGATTATTACTACCACTACTAATAAAAACCACATAAGCCCAGAGTCAATTATACACCCCCCTACTAGGAAAGGCATGCCTAAAACCAATTCATGCATAAACTAAGCCCGGAAGAAATGCTGGTTTTAATACTCATTGTCAAGATCCCTGCTGCTCAGCTGGTCCTTTTATTTCCCCCAGAACAGTAACTAGCTCACTAAGGAGAAAAATTTGTCCTCAAAAGAATCCTCAGGGGATCCAAACCCTTGTTTGAGCCCCAAATCTGCACAGAGGATGTGGTTCTCCCTTCAGACACTGATGCTGAAGGCTCCTAGATGAACAGAGATGATCTGTGAACTTCAGGAGATCTGCCCTAATTAAGGTGAATTCCTCAAAGGCTCTCAAGCTGCCCAAGATTAAAGGCTGCACTCATCAGGGAAACCCTATGGAAACAACAGTTTTCTGCAGAGTTCAATTAGCTTGGGTGAGTCTGAGTACTGTGTCAGGTTAATGGCACAGATGAGATTGCTGGATCCAAAGGAGTTTGCTTCTACTTAGCCCAGGAGGAAGGAATGTCTCATAATAGAAGTCCAGGCATTGAAAGTCCAGGTACCACAGGTCCTGGCATGGCAGACTTAAGTCCTCCGGCCCATGGTACCTTCAGGCCACATAGGCAGGATGGATCCCAATCCTGGACCCCAACAGAAGTAAGTGCCCAGTCTACCTATCAGGAAAGTCCAATGAGATGATATCACAACTCCTAAATGTGTTTTGGGGGCCAAAGAGACACAGAGCTGAGACCAAAAGACTTCCTACCACACACTTGCTAATTATTACAATAAAGCAGGATACCACTTAAGGCAATTTGCCAATAGTGGCAAAGGAGCTGGATTTGGGGTTAGGAAGATCTGAGTTAAAAGCCAGCTCCAAACACTTGATAGCCTTGTGACTCTGGGACAGTCTTTTTTTTTAAATTTATTTATTTAATTAATTAAGAGTATTTTTCCATGGTTACATGATTCATGTTCTTTCCCTCCCCTCCTCCCAACTCCCTCCTGTAGCCAACGAGCAATTGCACTGGGTTTTACAAGTGAGATAGTCTTTTAATCTCTCTCAGCTTCAGTTTCCTCATCTGAAAATAGAGATAGTAGTAAATGGATCTCACAGGGGTGTTTTGAAGCTGAAATAAAGTAATGTATGTAAAGCCCTTTGCAAACCTTAAAATGTCAAATAAATGTGTGCCATTATTATTAGCTGCCTGGATCTATCTTCTGCTAGATAATCATGAGGCTCAATGAAAAAAAAATTTTTTTAATGCTTCAAAAATCCATAGAAGAAAGAGACTGCCAGCCAGCAGATCTAGTGACTG
The DNA here is from genome assembly GCF_016433145.1 of Gracilinanus agilis. NCBI lineage: Eukaryota > Metazoa > Chordata > Mammalia > Didelphimorphia > Didelphidae > Gracilinanus > Gracilinanus agilis. Next base: position 217,442,527 of record NC_058131.1, read on the forward strand.
GAGCTCCTTGAGTGCTGAGACTAGTTTTTGCCTATCTCTGTATCTCCAGAGTTTAGTGCAGACTTGGCACATAATAGGAACTCAAGGCTTGTTCACTGGCTCAATGGTCATGCCAAGTCCTCAGGTTCCTCCTGAACAATGGCTGTGTATTACATCTGTGCACATTAAAACAAACACATTGAAGTGAAGGGATGCCCCTTAACTGGGAAATAGCTGAACAAATTTTAGTATATGATGGTGATGGAATAGTGTTGGGCTATAAGGAATGATGGACAGATGACTTCAGAAAGAGCTAGGAAGACCTCCATGAACTAATGCAGAGTGAAATAAGCAGAACCAGGAGAACATTAAACATAGTAACTGAAATATTGTGGGACGATCAAATGTGATCAACTCTGCTACTAACAGCAATACAATGATCTAGGATAATTCTGAAGGACTTATGTCAAAGAATGCTAACCACCTTTGGAGAAAAGAACTGTTGGAGTGAGAATACAGATGAAAGTATATGATTTTTCAGTTGTTTATTTAAGTTTGTGTTTTGAAGTTTTGGTTTTATAAGATTACTGTAATGCAGGATTGATGCAAGATCTCTTGCGTTTGCAAAATCACCGGAGGCAATCCTGGCAGTTAGGGGAACGGAACTTTGACCCAGCAAGTCTCTGGTCTCAAGACCTGACTTTTGGAGCTGGGACTATAAATTCCCCTGGAGAACCAACCTGGGGGTTCTGATTTCCTTGACCTCACCCAAACATCCAGCTACACCCTGGACTTTCCCTGGGGATCCCGGGAGGAGAAAGGAAGGGGTGATTGGTGGGTTGTGGAATGTGGGCAGGTACCTCCCTGCTGGTGAGAAACTAGAAACCAACAGAAAGTGAAGCTGGTTCACTTTCTGAGCAAAATGGATGCCTGGTCTAACCCCCTCTGGAGACAAGTGGTAGCTATCCTCCTACTCCTCAGCCCCTTAGCCCTGGTTGATGTTATAAATGAACTACTGAAACTCTCAAAATCAGGCAAGGGGTTTATTTAAACACAAGGGTAAAATGAGGGAGGAGGGTTAGGGTCTGGGAAAAGCTGTTGCTATGGCCAGTGCTGGCAGAGGGCCTCAGAAGGTAAGAATAGGCTGAGGGAACCAGCCCCTCAGCCAGGGATAATTTCCACTGCCCTGATGTAGAGTGGTCTACCAGCTTGACAAATGAGGGTAATGAACTGGTTTAGGGGTGTCCCTGGCTAGGCTGAGCTAACTAATTCCTGCCTACATTCCATAACCCACCAACCACATCTTCCCCTCCCCTCCTAGGGTCCCCAGGGGAAGTCCAGGGGGTAGCTGGATGTCTGGGTGAGGTCAAGGAAATCAGAACCCCAAGGTTGGTTCTCCAGGGGAATTTATAGTGCCAGCTCCAACAGTCAGGTCTTGAGACCAGGGACTTGCTGGGTCAAAGTTCCATTCCCCTAACTGCCAGGATTGCCTCGGGTGATTTTGCAAATGCAAGAGATCTTGCATCAATCCTGCATTACATTACTCACATACAAAAATAAACAATATAAAAAAATAAAGAGAAAAAATAAAACAAACAAAAAACCCTAAAACCTCAGTCAGGAATGAACCCACTTTCCTCAGAGACCTTCTCTGGGATGACTGGGCCTGGCTGACTTCACCAGGACATTGCTAACCTCAATCAATGTCTACAGACTGAAGGCCAACTGAATGTTCAGAGTCTGAAGCACAAGAATAACGTGTCATATGACATTAATGAAATACCCATTTTCCTCCTCTATGCAAACTCTAATAAAAGTTGCTATGCACACATTTTTGTAATAGCTGACATTCTTTTTGGATGATTGATTGATGACTTTTACTTTTTAAACCCCTACCTTCCATCTAAGAATCAACACTTTGTATTATTGGTTCCAAGGCAGAAAAGTGGTAAGGACTAGGCAATGGTTATTAAGTGACTTGCCCAGAGGATAACACAGCTAGGGAGTATCCGATCTTTTTGGGTGATCTAAAACAACCCTCATGATTTAAATAAAGGAAAAGTTGTTAAGATACTTACTCACTACTGTCGTCTTGAATTTGTTATTATCATACTCGGTGCCACAAATTTCCACCTCTACAAATGGACAGGCAATGCTTCGGCCAAGCTTAGGAAGATGGCGGGCCCCCAAGACCTAGGACACAAGGGACTGCAGTCATTCCAGAGCCCCCAACCCCTAGAGTATTCCACATTCTTTTTCAAAGCACTAACAACAACTGACAGTTGCACATATGAATGCTGAAAGCTCAACAAACCTAGGAAAACAATCCTTCTTTACTGTAGAGAGAACAATGGCACGACTTCATCTGCTTCTAATGTGCTATGGCTTTTCCATTGCAACTACGCCTTCCAAATATCTCATCTGAATAATTTAGAACACTGTATCTGTTGTGGCTGGTTGTGGAAAGAGCAGATTAAACATCCAGCTATTTCTCTGGCAGCTAGTCTAGGTCAGCTAGTGTGCTTATTTCTTTGACAGTCCTTTATCTTTAGTGTATCAATGCAGATGCCATGCTACTCTCAATGATGTGTTCCTTTGTGTTTCTTTCTCTGGAGAGGGGGACTAGGAAAAATTCCTGGGCATTGAGAAGTTGTTGCTAGTTATTTGTATTTCTGAAGAAAGGAAAAAGACAGAAGCCCTCTGTGTCTAGGGTATGAAGCCAGGAGGTAGGAAATGGCTCATCCATTTATTGGCTATTTGTGTCTTGCCTCTATTTTGAAACTACTGCTCTTTAACAGAGAGCAGAGAAGCTCCAGAGCCCCACCACTCATTTCAGTTGTAGGAAGGTGACTATGTGTATATGCCTATATTCAGCCACTTGGAAGTGCCACAAATTCAAGGGCAGAATGTACAAGACTAGCATTTCTTCTAGATTTGGTCTTTATTGAAGGCCTTTTTTAGGATGGGATGATGTTGGAAGGACTACATAAAAGCAGGCACACTATTATACTACTGAGGCAGATGTAAAATGATCCAACCATTTTGAGAAACAAGTTGGAATTATGTGAAGAAGACAGTTGGTAGCTGAATAGAAAACTGTGGATGGCCTGGAATCAAGAAGACCTGAATTCAAATACTGACTCAGAAACTTACTAGCTAGGTGACCCTAGACAAGTCCCTTAACCTCTGTTTGCCTCTGTTTCCTCAACTATAAAATGGAAATAATAATAAAAAGTCTCATACAGTTGTTGGGGAAAATCAAACGAGATAATATTGGGGTTTTTTTTAAGCATATAGTAGAGATGTTTATTCCTCCTTTTGCAAAGAAAGTAACTAAAATGCCCATATCCTTTGATTCAGAGGTCCCTCCAAGGAGTGTATACCCCAGGAAAGTCAAATATAAAAAGTAAGGTCCTATATACACCAAAACATTTATAGCAGCCTCTTATGGAGAAGCAAAGAATTGTAAATAAAGCAGATAGTCATCAAGGTATGGAAAATGGTTAACTAAGTTTTGGTACATGAATAGATGGAATGTTGGTACTCTGAAAGAAACAATGAAGATAACAAAAACAGACAAATATGGAAAATGAAACAAAATGAAGTCAACAGAACTATGAAAAGAACAGAGATATTTGACTACAGTAATATAAAATACCACCACAAAACAATTTAAATTGAATGCTATGAAATTATAAAGACCTAGCTGAGCCCCCAAAAAGATATGAAAAGATATATCCCCTGATTCTTTTCAAAAGTGAGAGATTATAGGTGTGTAACTTAGCACATGGACAGTTTGGATAGATTTCAAGGCCTGGAATCAAGAAGAATTCAAATCCGGTCTTAGACACTTACTGGCTAAGTGACCTAACCCTGTTTGCCTCAGTTTCCTCATCTGTAAAATGAGCTGGAAAAGGAAATAGCAAACCACTCCAGTATCTATCTCAAGAACCCCCCCCCCCAAAGGAATCATGAGGAGTTGGATATAAGTTAAAAAAAATGCCTAGGCAATAACAGTCTCAGCATATCTTGTCAGTATTTTTTGATGTTTTGCTGGACCTTCCTCCCCTCGCCCCACTTTTTTAATTCTTTATTAAAAGAGGTGGTTCTCTGGGAGGTAAAGGTGAAGGTGGGAGAGATACATTGGAAATATAGGCGACACCAAAAAAAAGATATTTTTTTTTTTACAAAATTAAACATTTGTTACATGAGTTTAACTTCTGGATTTGCTCAAACTTTGTGAGAAACTTGATGTAGGTTTGTTTGTTTGTTTTTCTCACAGTTCTTAGAAGATAAAAAAAAATTCCTATGGAGTCAATGTACACCCAGCACCACAGGTACAAAGAGAAAGTCTGACATCATCATAAACCATAGCAGTTCTCAATGATGAACTCCAACCAGCAAGTCCAAAAAGAGTAAGACTGGATTTTTTTTAACCTTTGGGGAAAATGGGTGGGTATTTGATGTTTTTGTTTTTTGTTTATTTTGTTTTGATGTCTTGCTTTTGCCTGAATTTCCTCAGAAGCCAAATGGATTTCTGTCACGAGGCAGGTAGACCCACTGAGCTATCAGAGCCGCTGCCAATCAACACCAGCTCATAATTCACCTTGTCTAATGAGAACAAGGTATACACAGATCAGGCTGTTCATTTCCAAATGTGTTTCCCCCAAAGTCACTATACAAGCCAGTAAGAGAAGGAATGTCTTTTTCCTGAACCATATACTGTTGAAATAAAGGAGGAAATGCATTCATCAGAGAACTGAGTAATTACATGCCCAGAAGTGATGATTTCTCCATCATACACAAGCCTTCCCACTGTCCCAGTGTCTTTTACAGCAATAAGATTCCTACCCCCAGGGGTTTGTCCTTCTAATTGCCTTAAATGACCAAGGGGAAAGAGCTGGTTTTACCTTCACAGTCAGGGTCATCAAGATCTTCCTTTGTGATTCCAGGGGTGTTGGATCATAGTTTTCATTCCTCATGCTTTCAGGCTGCAGGACATAACCAGTCCGGCCATTAAGTGCAAATAAAGCATGGTTTAGCTGCATATATTTATCTGGGAAGAAAAAGGTGGCTTAAATAAAAACAGGGGAAAAGAACATTCTGTTAAGAAACCAAATGAGCCCACAGAAGCCCTGCCAAAACTTGCCCAGTGAAGTGAGGGATGGGCAGGGTCCTGTTTCAGTGATCAGAAGTCCTTTATTTCAAGCTCTAAGCCTGAGGTTCCATGAAGCAACCAGATTATCTCCAGCCTCTAGAACAGGGCTTTTTACCCTTTTCTGTGGCATGGAGCCATCAGTAGTCAGTCTGGTGTAGTCTATGGACCTCTTCCCAGAAAAACTTTTTTAAATGCATAAAATAAAATACTTAAGATGACATGGGGAACCAATTAGATTAAAGTACAGTTATCAAAATCTTTTTTTAAAAATCCACAGAACTCCTGAAATCTAACCACAGCCCCAAGTGAAGAATCTTTGCTCAAGAGTAGTGTGCCAATGACACACATCAGCCAGAAGGGTTTCATTTTCAGCTCCCCCTTTCCTCTAACATGCAGACAACAAGCTGAACTCAGGGGCATCATTGCTGACTTGTCTGAAGTCATGAAGTGTGGTCAATTAGGACATGGAAGTAGCTGGGCAGTCCAGAGGTGCTTGGATGGATGGGGAGGCCACACTGTGTAATTGTGCCCTAGTGCTTCTTCAACAAGGGCAGGACTTGGACGGGCTTGGGTCACCTTAGCCACTGGGTCACTAGGGGAGCTATTCAAGAGCTACTCCTGTCAAGGGCTCAGCTATTCTAGGATACTGTCTTAAAGAGAAAAAAAGTTAGTTTCATTAATATGAATAACTAAGCACAATCTTGTAAAACCTAGGGCCCCACCAGCTTGAGGAGGAGTTCTTATCCTGTCCCCAATGCCTAGCTCTTCTAGAGGTGGCATGTCAATACTTTTTCTCTTCTTTAATATTTTATTTATTTATATAATTTACTTGTTACATTTTATATGCTATATAATTACTATGTTATGTGGTAAATTACTAATTTATTAATTTAATAACAACACTCTCCCAGTGTTCCACATATTTCCCCAAATAAATGAAAAAGGATCCAAGGTAAGTTACTATTGGGTCCTGGGAAATGTGAAAACTAGAGACCTGTCACCTCTACGCCAAGAGAAGCACCCTGGAGTCAGCTATATGGCACAAAGGGCAGCTAGCTGGCACAATGGCTAGAGTGATGGGCCTGGAGTCAAGAAGACATCTTTCCAAGTTCAAATCTGACGTCAGACACTTACTGGCTCTGTAGCCCTGGGTGAGTCACTTAACCCCATTTGCCTCAGTTTCTTCATCTATAAAATGAGCTGGAGAAGGAAATAGCAAACCATTCCAGTATCTTTGCCATGAAAACCTCAAATGGGGATGAGATGTGTCAGACACAATTGAAGAATGTCTGAACAACAATATGGCAGAACACATAAAACACTATGCTTAGAATCAAGAAGGCCTAATTCAAATCCTATTTCAGACATTTAATAACTGTGTAACCTGGCAAATTATTTAGCCTCTGTTTCCTCATCTGTAAAAATGAGAGTAATGACAGCACTTATATCACAGAATTGTAAGGACCAAATGAAATAACACAACTAAAATGTTCTGCAAACCTTGAAATGATTTATAAATGCTAGTTAATATTATTATTACCTCAGATATTTATTACAGTGGGGACCAGGTGGGAGAAACAAAGGGCACAGTGGAGCCTCAGACAAGTCACAAAATCATACCTGAGTAATTCAGGACCCACCATGGTGAGATTTAGATACCTTCCTTTTTTATTCATTGGATTGTAAGATTAAATTTAATATACAATAACTCCAAGTATTATATTTTATAAGATTTATTAATAATTACTTGAAGCAGAGGAAAGTATTAGCCTGAGTAAAGAGCAGTTTCTCCAACAGTGAAAGCGGGAGAAGGGGGGGGGGGAGTTACAGAAACTTTACAAAATATAAGTACGAAATGTGGGGGGTGAAAGAGGAATGCTGGGAAATGTAGTTCAAGGGTACAAAATTCTAATTACACAAGATTAAGTGGTCCTACCTCTCAATCAAGTCAGTGTGATTCGATATCTCAAGAGTCACAGATGCTAAACCTAGCCCTGCCACTAGCTAAATCTGTGACCTTGGGCATGCCTTCATCAAAAGCTGACTGTGCTAGATTACCCCTTTGTGGCAAAGTTAATCAAGAGAATGTTGGAGATAGAATTTGCCAAAATCTTAGTAAAACAATTTAAGTCTCTCATATAATTCTTGTGGACGGGATGGAGAGATGTTAGCTAGATAATCATTCAGTTAGGTAGATTCATAACTGGCTGGATGACTGGACTAAAAGAATAGTTACTAATGGGTTTATGTCAACCTAAAGAGAGTTCTCCAGTGGAATGACCTAGAAATTTATGCTTGGCTCTATCCTGTTTAACATGTTATCAAATGACTTGCATACATAGCTGGAATCCTTATCAAATTTGCAAATGACTCAAATCTGAGAGGAGTAGTTAACATTTGGCAATTAACAGAATGAGAAACTGAAAAGATCATCAAAGGCCAGAACAATGGGCCGAGTCTAATAGGATAAAATTTAATTGGATTGCAAGTACAATATGAGTCAAGTACGAAATAAAAGGCAAAAAAATTAATCTGATCTTAGGTTGCATTAAGAAAGGCAGAATCTGAAGGATGAGGATGGCTATAATGCCATGACTGTATTCTGCACCAGATAGACCAGATCTAGAGTACTGTCTTCAGTTTCAGGTACCATACATAAGAAAAGATGCTGATAACCTGGGGAGCATATAATGGAGGAGGGCAATTGAGATGGTGAAGGATGTCCAGTTCATGCCGCAAGGGGAGGACTGGTGGAACTAAGAAAGTCTCACCCAGAAAATAGAAGCAATGCTCTTTTCCACATCACCCCTCAGTCACTTTTTCCTTAATGTCTCATTTCTACTACCATTCCAAAAAAAACCAAGAGGAAACGATGGTTAGCACCTACGATTTGTTTGCTCACATGCAAGGTTGGCCAAAAAATAATTTATTAGACAAGCATTGAATTTTATCTTCAGTTGGTCATTAATGTAGTTTGATGGCTATTTCTTTTTAAGCAGCAGTACTGAACCTGTAGCCATTGTTTTGTCTGACTTCAGGGAGCTGTACAAGCTCAGCAGTGCCACAGCCTTCACAGAGTCCTCAGCTGGCCACATTCAGACAGAAAAGATGACCTCATCCTTGGTGACCCCTTACCTGCTGTCTGGAAATTCAGAGCAACCATCTGAGCGCCACAAAGCCAAAGTCGAAAAGGATCATAATTTGATGAGTCCACCCTTTGGCCTTTCGGGTAGACCCGAGTCAGTCCCTTTTGATTGTATTTCAAAAGATCAATCGGCTTCTGCCTAACAATGCTGTCAGCCTTGGTCTCCACGAAAGAGCGAATTTCTCTGAAATCAGGATTTTCTGCTCAGACATACAAGAAGGGAAATGAAATTGTCATTCAACTTCAAAACTCTGACACAGTCACAATCATAGCCCAGTCCTAACCCACCGTGCAAGGTCTGGATGTTGTGTCTAAGAGACAAACCCAGGCAAACTGAGGAGACTATTACTTTGGGCATGCCAGTGCCATCCCATTTTGTAACCATAAACATTCATCACTATACCCCAAGACCACTGCCTCACACTCTCAGGACATCAGAGTTGGGCAAGCATTTTCCAAATGCCCAACCTAAAGGTAAGATACTTTCAGGAAGCGAGGAAAGGGACAGGGGAGAGGGAAGGGCTCAATATAATACACCTTGCTATTACATAGATTTTGGTATACTTCTTAGTGGACCCTCCCAAAGAGGTATATTACTGGAAATACTAGGGACCTTGTTAGAACACTGCCCCAGCCTGGTTATACAGCATGGCCCAAGAAAACTGTCTCTTTGATTTAGAGCAACTCCTTGTTATCCAGTTGTTTTCAGTCACGTCTGACTCTTGGTGACCCCATTTAGGGTTCTCTTATGAGTGGTTTATCATTTCCTTCTTCGGGTCATTTGACAGGTAGAAACTGAGGCAAACAGTTTAAGTGACTTTCCCTGGCTCACACAGCTAGCAAGTGTCTGAGGCAGGGCTCACAAAGTTGAGTTTACTTGACTTGAGACCTGGAACTCTATCCACTGTGCCACCTAACTACCCTTAGAGCAATTAAGTGAGCTTAATTCCATATTTGAAATATAGAAGGAAAAGCTTGCCACAGAAAACCCTCATGACTCTCCTTGCTGTCTGTCTTCCTTGCTTGTGGAAGTCTGCTCTGCTTCACTGAATAATATTCTCTCCTGGGTTGAGGGTAGCCTTGAAATAATCCTGATGAATTACAGGAGACAGAGAAAGTGAGGGGACTCAGTGAATTGAGAAGCAGATCCAGAGACAAGGTGTCCTAGGTTCAAATCTAGCCTCAGATACTTCCTAGCCAAGTCACCCTGGACAAGTAATTTAACCCCCATTGCCTAGCCCTTACTGCTCTTTTGCCTTGAAACTGATACTTGTATTGATCCTAAGACAGAAGATAAGGGTTGTTTTTTGTTTTTTGTTTTTAATTATAGACAGCATGGGGCAGTAGAGAGCCCTGAACTGAAATCTAACTCTACCACTTGATAGCTATGTGTCCTCACCTCCCTGTGCCTCAGTTTCCTCATCAGTAAAATAAGGAGGCTGCTTTGAAGATCAAATGAGGGTAGCCTCAAATCAAATGGGGGAGAGCTTTGTAACCAGGAAATACTACTACAGACATGTAGAGAGTTTTTAGAATAATTTCTATACTCTCAAAGTTCCCTGAAGAATAGAATTCTACTTTATCACAGAAAACCTGACTGTGACTGGAAGAGCACTAATAGGCAGATGAACAAATGACATAATCCTGGGCCTTGCATACAGGGATAATAATCACTCACTTTTATACAGTACTTTGAGGTTTACAAAGTACCTTCCTAACAGGCACCCAACAGATGTTTGATGAATAAATGAACAAGCTAGTCTGGTGCACAGACTGTCTCTGATTTGGCTCCACTGACCATCTGCCAGGAGCCACCTGCTCTGAGACAGGAATGGTCACACTCTGACCCTCCTCTTACCCCCTATCCCACTTCAAGCCCTGCCCCATCTTGCTGGTTCCTGATATGAAGTGGATAAGAAAAACGGTCAATATTTACACAGCATTTGATAGTTACAAAGCATTTTGTATGTATGATCTCATCTGATCCTCCCAACAACTCTGTGAAGTAATGTAATAATTATGATTCCCATTTTATAGATGAAAAAAGGCTTTACTAAGGCTCAGAGGGGAAATGACTTGCCCAAGGCTGTATGGCAGGCAAAAAGCAGAATCAGGACTTGATATCAGTTCTTCTGACTTCAAGACCAGAGTTCCTTCCACTAATACCATGCTGTCTGCTGGATGGACGGAATGGGCAGGAATTGGTCCTATCCTTTATTCTCTATCCTCCCTATGACCCAGGGCAATAGGAATCATTATATGTAGGAGGAACTGTCATTTTTCCTAGAGTTCAGTTTCCATCTGGAGTCCATTGCTCTTCACCAGACTTAAATAAAAGCAGCTACCCAGGAATGAACCAAGATTATGAAATTAAGGAATTACCTAGATTATCCTTGGTTTTGCTGGTTGGTTTACAGTAGACAACTAAGTCAGATAGCTCTATGGCAATTGATTGGTTCTTCTCCCAATACTTCATGTTGGTCTCCTGTTTGGAATAAAGACATCCCAGTCACTAATTTTTGTGATCAGTACAGATTTCACCAGGGCTTCTTTCTCATACTGTTGTGTCTTAGTAACAGTGTCAAGGGAGTTGGATTTTTCATTTTAGAATTTTACTTTTTATAAAAGTCTTCTGCCTTGTCTCCCCAGGTTTGAACACTTTCAAAGACCAGGCTAATTTCTTTCAGGTCTCACACCTACCAGTCCATACTAAAGGGCTTTATTCTCAGGGTACTCTTCTTTCAAAGGAGTTGTATAGAGAGAGGGCAAAATCCCATGAAAATATAACCCATATTTCTAAATAAAAACATCTTTTAAATGAGAATCTCCCCACTTTTACCCCTTATGCCTCAAAATGTGACTAATTACTACATTCAGACCTCACTCATATACAGACTAATGAAGTTTCATCTTGTTCCTGTTAATAGGGAGAAATTATTATTCTGAGGGGAAATTCCAATTGTTTCTACAAATATTCTAATGCTGACTGCTCCAACGTTGTGGCAAAAGCCTCTCCTATCCCAGGCAACACAGGAAGGCAATTCACTTTATCTATTTTTGCCTAAACATCCCCAGTAGAGTCGTCACATCTACTTCTTCAGAAAATTGGACTCTGTCCTTGGAACCAGGGAGGACTTTGACAGGCCAGCTTTAACCTATTTTTGCTCAATTCTGAACCTCCATAGGCCTTCATCTATCTACTCACATTTGTTGATTGGTGTCCCTACCTTAAGCCTCTCTCTTCCCTTCCAGGCCATCAAGAAAGAGAATTTAAACTCTCTTTGTCTATTTTAAGTTAATCAATCAAGAACCTGGAGTGCCCCACCTTTTCCACTTAGTCATTAATACTTAGTAAGAACCTTTTACTAGAAAAGGAGTTCATAACCTAAAAGATCCGCAAGCACCCAGGCAGTGCTAGGCAATTTGGGAGGCTGTGATTGATTCCTGAGATGTGAGGAGGAGAGCTGATGGGTGGAGAAAACTGCATACAAGCCAGAGCCTCAGGGACCCTGCCCATTCTTTTTTGTGATCTTTTGCCTTGTGAGCATGAGCTCTTGTGAGATTCTTTACAGTCTTGGCTCCTCAGCAGATTGAGCTCTTGGTCAACTCAGCATCTTTTGAGGCTTCAGATTTCAGCTTCCTGATTCAGACTTTGGATTCTGGGGAAGATTCTGCTTTCTATGTTGGAGACTCAGGCTGAAGAGGGACAGACCTTTCCTGGTTCACTCTTTCTACTGCTCAAGTCTTCCCTCTGAGATTATCCTTCTTTTTGCCTTGTACATATTTTGTGTTTACATAGTTGTTTGCATGTGTTCTCCTCCATTAGGATGTAAGCTTCTGAAGGACTGCTTTTGTTTAAGCCCCTAATACAATGTATGCCAACTAAATGATTTCCTAGACACCTTTCCCCTTTTCAGATATTGTTATCTTTCATTAGAATGTAAACTCCCTGGAATCAGGTACTATCTTACTTTCTCTTGTTTTGATTTTCAGATCCTGGCACAAAGTGTCTAACAAATTCTTTATCTATTCTAATTCAATATATTCATATTTAAGAAACTCATCACCTTAACAATCAATCCCAGTGCCTGGCCTTCTGCCTACCTTTGGAGGCCAATGAATTCTCAAGCCTTTCAGTTTACACATGTGGACATGTTGGGATTACTACAAATTACTAAATTATAAAACAGTGAGGCTGCCCTGCTACTGAGGCTGAAGCTGGTAGTTTACTTGAACTCCAGAGTTCTAAGCAGTAGGGGGTCAAAGCCAAATGGCTCTCCATGCTAAGACTGGAACCAATATATTAGACTCCTGGGGAAGAGGGAACCAGGAGGACACCAGGCTGCCTAAAAGCAGTTCAGATTGGAAACAGAGCAAGTTTCTGTGATTAGCAGTGGGATACACCATGAGTAGATACTGCCTTTCCAACTGGGATGAGATAAGAAGATGGTATCAAAAAAATGAATAAATAAAAAATAAGCTATTATTTGAGAGAGATAAAACTGAAAAGGAAATACTGTTTGTAGAAAGCCCTGATTGAGAAGTGTCCTGGGTCTCTTTACTGGGAACAAAGAAATCTGAGTTCTATACCTCCATTCCACTAGTAGTTATGATATGATATTAGAAAAGTCTTTTCCCTTTTGAGGTCTCAGATTGCTAGTGGGTAAAAATAAGGGAACCAGATGAAATGACTGCAAGGTCACTTCCAGCTCTGTTTCTTTAAGTCATATCTCATTTACCCAGATCTAGGACAAGAAATAAGCCTTTTCTCTAAAACATTTCCCCTGGCTTCTCCCAATAACTTTCAGTACTGAGCAGCTTTGGTCAGAGTGAGTACATTGTCAACACTGGCGACTCATTTTTGCTCCCAAATATGAGAGCATGAGGTTATATTTTTTATATTCACATGAATGTAAAATCCAATTAAGAGGTAGTTCAGATCAAAGAGAAAACATGCTTCGCTTAAGTGGTTAGGTTGATTTCAAGTTATTAAGCAGTAGGGGGAAAAAAAGCACCTTCTATGGAAATTAACCTTTATCCCATCAACAGAGCTACAGAAAGCCAGAGAAAAGTACAAATAAATTATTTTTTTTAATGTCTAAGCTTTTCTGCATCTTACATTTGGCCCCATTTTCAGAGCAAGGCCTTGGGCACAATGGAAACTTGTTTTTAAGTGACTGCTACCTTCAGCTGATTCCTTCTGAAGTTTCCATACTCTAGTAGTATCAAACTCAGTTCCTGCAGAAATTGTTTTAATTGTCCCAAATAGAATATGAGTCTAGGAAAGAAATAGCTCAGCCTGTTAAAGATAGACTTCTATTCCTATGAGTAATAACTATTAAAACACACAGAGAAAGAGTGAGGAAACCCTGGGGAAAGATCTCTAGAGAACACCGTTGAAAGGATCCCTGTAATATTAATCACTCTTAAGGCACAGAATAGCTACAGTAGGTCACAAGAAGGCACACATCTCTGGATTTCAAGTAAGAGAAACTAGGTTCAAATACTGGCAGCTCTCCGACTCAATGTACGACCTTGGGTAATTGACTTAAACTCTCTGGGTATCAGTTTCCTCCTATGTTAAATAAGAAGGATGGACAGATGGTCCATTCCATTCCTATATCAATGATCCAATGAGCCCTAAAGAAGAGCAGGTTTGTAATGAACAGCCTTGCCAAATAATGCCTGATATTTCTCCTCAGTTTGTGAAGCAAAAGATGTGTGAGAGCCTTTGAGTCCGACTATAAAACTGGAAAGACACTTGGCTGAATCTCCAAGATGACTGTCAAAATACCATCTCCAGAGCAGTCTAAAAAAGGAGAATTTCCCTCTAGAGTGGCACATAGCCATGGATCTCAAAGGATGTTCACTTCAGTTGTTCATGGACAAGTCCAAAATAAAAGCCTAAAACATGCTGGTGTTTAAGGATTATCCCAATCTACACAGAAAGCAGAAGATAGAGAATGTACAGGAAGATGGCTGTTGAGGAAAGGACAATGAATTTGAAGTCCAAGGGCCTAAAATTAAAATTTGGCTCTACTTTGTGATATTTGTTAGACAAGTATTTTACAGGTCTTAGTTTCCTCATCTGTAAAGCAAGGTGGTTGGACTAGATGGCTTCTAATATCCTTTTTAGTTTTAAATCTATGATCTTATGATTCTACTTTCTTACTAGAAATTCAGCCACTGCAGCTTTAAGTAGTCCTTTGAAAGGTTCAAGATCATTTAAGGTGGAGTTCTGCCTATGGTTAGAAGCATAAATAAATTTAATATCAAATACTACTTAGTAATTTCTAAAAACCCTCATTGATGAAAAAAGGCTCTTACAAGGTCCCTCAAAGTACTGCTTTGGTTTGTGTTTAACTGTCCCTAAGAAACTACTAATTCTTCTGTTATTTCAAATATATTTCATATTTAATTTATTTAATATTGCTGAAAATGGCCATTTTTTTCAAAAAGTTCTTTTCCATTTATATGGCAAGAAGAAGAGATGTCAAATAACAAAAAAATCTACCTTTCCCTCCTTTCCACAATCCTCTGAAGAGATCATTTAATATTCTCCAAACCTTTCCACATATATAATCACTCAATTCAATGTTTATACTTTATAACTTAGAGGTTCTTTAAATGGTTAGGGCCCATCTAATGGTTACCATGTTTTGTCAAAATGTTTGGAAATATATAAAGCCATAAAATTTTTTTTCTCAATATAGATTAGTTGACCAATACAGTACGAAATCATGGACCACCTAGTTGATCATGATGAACAGTCCTCCCTACCCTTGACATCCCATTCTTATCAAAGCAGTAATGCTCTGGAAAACCATCCCTACCCCTTGACAGTCTGGCTCTTGCTCACCAGTGTCTCCAATTACCCTTTATAAGGGTTTGACCCAAAGCTAAGAGAATTCCCTCTGAATGCTAGCAGGGATAGCAAATATTTAGGACACAATTCCACTATTCAAAGGCTTCCATTGCCACCCTAGGTCTCAATAAACAGAACCCAAATGGCAAAATTCATACCACTGTTGCATTCTTCCAAGTGATTTCTCTGATGCTCTGGTACCACTCAAAGAGTTCTTCCACTTTGTCCGTTGCAAACTCTACAGGAGGATCATTGGGATTCTTGGGTTCCAGGATGAACACAAATGATTTCTGATTTTTTCCATGTGGTACTTTCACTTGGAGAAAACAAAAACAGTAGTGTTCTATGAAGTCAGGGACACCCATACCACCTAATATCCCAAGTCTCCTTCTCAAGTGGCAGTGCTCCTTATGGGAACATAGACATCATCAAATATCATCCTTCCCCCAAAGAAGGCATGTCTGAAAATATGCCTGTTTGAAATGAGTAAGGGGTGGGAGAGGTGTCAATAAAAGTTGTATATGACAGAAACAATGGGTCCCCCCTTAAAGAATGTTACTCAATCACCAGCTCATCAATAATAGCAGTCTGTCAAATTTTTACTACCGTAGGTCATTACATCTTCAAATTTAAAACATTTAAAAAAGCTAACTCCTCCTCCCAGCCTTCACTTCCTAACATTCCCAGAACCCTCTTTTTCTCTGAACTCTAAAGGCTATGGAGGAATTATTTCTGTCCTGTAGCAAAAGATATATTTGTGATGTAAATGTATATATACATATGTGTGTATATCCAGATCCATATATAAATATATATATTATAAATATAACATATGTATTTATATAAATATAAATAAAATATATGCTTATATATAAGCATATATTTTATTTATTAAATACACAGTACAATTTGAATTGAGATATATAGCCCTAAAAACAGTAACATGAGCTGGTTTATCTCAAATCTTGAGGAAAAGATTAAATTCCATCCAAAATCCATTGAAATCCACCTTAGAGATTATCTATTAAGGGGATAGAAGTGGTAGGAAGAGCACTGGACCAGGAAACACAAGGCTTTAAAGGGAAGGGGACAGAAGCTAGAACCCAGGTCTCCCAACTCCTAATACAATGTTCATTCTCTCACATCCACTGGTCACTCTCCCCACATGCTGTTGTACCTAATACACACTATTTGTCCCTTCACACCAATTTTCCAGCTCCCTTTGGGCACTTTCAAGAAAAGTATAAGAAGGCAGAATAAGTCATGGGATTTAGGAATCACAAAATTTGTCAGATTCCCCTCCGAAATGGTCCTAAGAATGCAGGGGAATTAACAATAAAAATTAGGAATAGGATGTTCACCTACCAACATTGTAAGTGTTGAGGTCCAAGATTCCTCTGCATAGGGATCCTAAAGGGTTATCTTCAATAATCTGNCTATTCCTATGAGTAATAACTATTAAAACACACAGAGAAAGAGTGAGGAAACCCTGGGGAAAGATCTCTAGAGAACACCGTTGAAAGGATCCCTGTAATATTAATCACTCTTAAGGCACAGAATAGCTACAGTAGGTCACAAGAAGGCACACATCTCTGGATTTCAAGTAAGAGAAACTAGGTTCAAATATTGGCAGCTCTCCGACTCAATGTACGACCTTGGGTAATTGACTTAAACTCTCTGGGTATCAGTTTCCTCCTATGTTAAATAAGAAGGATGGACAGATGGTCCATTCCATTCCTATATCAATGATCCAATGAGCCCTAAAGAAGAGCAGGTTTGTAATGAACAGCCTTGCCAAATAATGCCTGATATTTCTCCTCAGTTTGTGAAGCAAAAGATGTGTGAGAGCCTTTGAGTCCGACTATAAAACTGGAAAGACACTTGGCTGAATCTCCAAGATGACTGTCAAAATACCATCTCCAGAGCAGTCTAAAAAAGGAGAATTTCCCTCTAGAGTGGCACATAGCCATGGATCTCAAAGGATGTTCACTTCAGTTGTTCATGGACAAGTCCAAAATAAAAGCCTAAAACATGCTGGTGTTTAAGGATTATCCCAATCTACACAGAAAGCAGAAGATAGAGAATGTACAGGAAGATGGCTGTTGAGGAAAGGACAATGAATTTGAAGTCCAAGGGCCTAAAATTAAAATTTGGCTCTACTTTGTGATATTTGTTAGACAAGTATTTTACAGGTCTTAGTTTCCTCATCTGTAAAGCAAGGTGGTTGGACTAGATGGCTTCTAATATCCTTTTTAGTTTTAAATCTATGATCTTATGATTCTACTTTCTTACTAGAAATTCAGCCACTGCAGCTTTAAGTAGTCCTTTGAAAGGTTCAAGATCATTTAAGGTGGAGTTCTGCCTATGGTTAGAAGCATAAATAAATTTAATATCAAATACTACTTAGTAATTTCTAAAAACCCTCATTGATGAAAAAAGGCTCTTACAAGGTCCCTCAAAGTACTGCTTTGGTTTGTGTTTAACTGTCCCTAAGAAACTACTAATTCTTCTGTTATTTCAAATATATTTCATATTTAATTTATTTAATATTGCTGAAAATGGCCATTTTTTTCAAAAAGTTCTTTTCCATTTATATGGCAAGAAGAAGAGATGTCAAATAACAAAAAAATCTACCTTTCCCTCCTTTCCACAATCCTCTGAAGAGATCATTTAATATTCTCCAAACCTTTCCACATATATAATCACTCAATTCAATGTTTATACTTTATAACTTAGAGGTTCTTTAAATGGTTAGGGCCCATCTAATGGTTACCATGTTTTGTCAAAATGTTTGGAAATATATAAAGCCATAAAATTTTTTTTCTCAATATAGATTAGTTGACCAATACAGTATGAAATCATGGACCACCTAGTTGATCATGATGAACAGTCCTCCCTACCCTTGACATCCCATTCTTATCAAAGCAGTAATGCTCTGGAAAACCATCCCTACCCCTTGACAGTCTGGCTCTTGCTCACCAGTGTCTCCAATTACCCTTTATAAGGGTTTGACCCAAAGCTAAGAGAATTCCCTCTGAATGCTAGCAGGGATAGCAAATATTTAGGACACAATTCCACTATTCAAAGGCTTCCATTGCCACCGTAGGTCTCAATAAACAGAACCCAAATGGCAAAATTCATACCACTGTTGCATTCTTCCAAGTGATTTCTCTGATGCTCTGGTACCACTCAAAGAGTTCTTCCACTTTGTCTGTTGCAAACTCTACAGGAGGATCATTGGGATTCTTGGGTTCCAGGATGAACACAAATGATTTCTGATTTTTTCCATGTGGTACTTTCACTTGGAGAAAACAAAAACAGTAGTGTTCTATGAAGTCAGGGACACCCATACCACCTAATATCCCAAGTCTCCTTCTCAAGTGGCAGTGCTCCTTATGGGAACATAGACATCATCAAATATCATCCCTCCCCCAAAGAAGGCATGTCTGAAAATATGCCTGTTTGAAATGAGTAAGGGGTGGGAGAGGTGTCAATAAAAGTTGTATATGACAGAAACAATGGGTTCCCCCTTAAAGAATGTTACTCAATCACCAGCTCATCAATGATAGCAGTCTGTCAAATTTTTACTACCGTAGGTCATTACATCTTCAAATTTAAAACATTTAAAAAAGCTAACTCCTCCTCCCAGCCTTCACTTCCTAACATTCCCAGAACCCTCTTTTTCTCTGAACTCTAAAGGCTATGGAGGAATTATTTCTGTCCTGTAGCAAAAGATATATTTGTGATGTAAATGTATATATACATATGTGTGTATATCCAGATCCATATATAAATATATATATTATAAATATAACATATGTATTTATATAAATATAAATAAAATATATGCTTATATATAAGCATATATTTTATTTATTAAATACACAGTACAATTTAAATTGAGATATATAGCCCTAAAAACAGTAACATGAGCTGGTTTATCTCAAATCTTGAGGAAAAGATTAAATTCCATCCAAAATCCATTGAAATCTACCTTAGAGATTATCTATTAAGGGGATAGAAGTGGTAGGAAGAGCACTGGACCAGGAAACACAAGGCTTTAAAGGGAAGGGGACAGAAGCTAGAACCCAGGTCTCCCAACTCCTAATACAATGTTCATTCTCTCACATCCACTGGTCACTCTCCCCACATGCTGTTGTACCTAATACACACTATTTGTCCTTTCACACCAATTTTCCAGCTCCCTTTGGGCACTTTCAAGAAAAGTATAAGAAGGCAGAATAAGTCATGGGATTTAGGAATCACAAAATTTGTCAGATTCCCCTCCAAAATGGTCCTAAGAATGCAGGGGAATTAACAATAAAAATTAGGAATAGGATGTTCACCTACCAACGTTGTAAGTGTTGAGGTCCAAGATTCCTCTGCATAGGGATCCTAAAGGGTTATCTTCAATAATCTGTGGGGAAACAAGAGTAGTTTCAAGAAACCTAGAGAATAAGTCACATTATTCTTAACTAAAATGCTAAAAACACAACCAGATTCAACATCACACCACTGAACTGAGACACTGCCCAGGGCCCTGTTTAAAATTCATCCTCATTACAGAATAAATATGTCCACAGGGACAAAGAGAAAGAATGAAGGACAAAGCTGGTAGTGATCTTGTTGCTAGTAGAGACCTGAAACATTCAAGTGGGTCATTTTTCAGCTTGCAAAAATGTGCCTCATGAACCCTGAAGGAAATTTGGGACCATTTCATTCAATCTGCTCTTTCCACCTTTTCCATCAACCTTCATGATTATGGAATGGGGCATTCTGGTTAATGTGTAGTCACTATAAGTATAAGATATGGGTTCCCAATTTTCAAAAGGATTAGAGGACAAAGAGGCTACACTTAGAATAATATGCAGCTTAATTGAGCTTTCTTAATTTCACTTTTTTTTTAGTCTTCCTCTGATTGTTCAGGACACCATTTCAGCCCTGCAGGGTAGAAGGGTCATCATTATAAATACCAATGACTGTTCATAGATTTAGAGGTAGAAGTGATCTTACAGGTCTTCTTGTCCAATTCCCTGTTTAGTAGATTAGAAAACTGAGGTTCAGCAAGGCTAAATAACCTGCCCAGGGTCATTAAGGTAGCAAGTAAATGGAATCAAGGCTTAAATCCAAATCTGTTGAATCTATAACAAGAACTCTTTCCACTGTATTATTTATGATGGGATAAAGCTCAGAAGTTCTGGTTATGGGGACCTTCCAGTCACCAGAATGCTAGCTATAGATGGATGCCAGACTGTAGATGAGTCCTATACTAAACTTTAATCCATCTCAGACCCTATTCACTTCTCAGTTTTACTTGCTACTTTAATTACTCTCTAAAGCATTTATTCTATAATATTACTTTAACAGGGGAAGGGTTTCCACCTCTTTCCATCTGAAAGAAATTGTTCTGTCCACTCAAAGTCTTCCAAGATAACATAATTAAAACAAAATTGATGGGCTAGAATAGTCCAAGTCATCCTCACTTCTCTCTTGGACTTGCCACCTTATTATCTGCCTTCCTCAAGTCTCTCCCTTCTCTAATCCATCTTCTACACAACTCCAAAAACGATGTTCCTAAAACATAGATCTAGTTATGTTACTCCCCTACTCAAGAAGCTTCAGAAGCTCCCTATTTATCTCTAAGTTCCAATTCAAGTCCCTTTGGTGACATTGAAAGTCCTTCACAACCTGGGTTTGAACTATCTTTGCAAACTGACTATACATTACTACTTTTATGTACTCTATATGCTAGTCAAATCGACCTCCTTGGAACCACCTACACAACAGTACATTTTTGTCTCTTGCCTCCAACAACTAGAATCTTTGCTTTCTTCACTTCTGTCCCACTTTCTTTTCTTCAAGGCATAGGTCAAGTGCCACCTCCAATAAAAGACTTTTGCTGATTCATCCAGGGGTTAGTGATCCCCGACCTTTCACCCTTCTATTTGTTTCACATATGATCTGCTTTTATGATCTGTCGTCATGTTTGTAACTCCATTGTAAAATGAAAACTCTTCAGGGGCAAATCTTTTTTTCATTTTTGTCTTTGTATCCCTAAAGCCTAGCACAGTGTTTGGAACCTAATAACTGCTTGGTGAGGGGCACAGTAGTAGAGTACCAGGCTTAGAGTCAGGAAGACCTGGATTCAAATCTGCCCTCAGACACTTTCTAGTTAGCTGACCCTGGGCAAGTGATTTAACCTAAATTGCCTAGCCCTTATCATTCTTCGCCTGAGAAGCAATACTTGGTATCGATTCTAATACAGAAGTAAGAGATATTAAAAGTAATAAGAATAATGACTTCTGGGTGACTGATTAAATTAATGAACTACATTTTGATCATGTTGAAATTCTGCTAGGATAGCATGGCAGCTCTAGTTAAATCTGTCTATTTGTGCAATTCTATTTTGACCATTATCCAGGCTCACCTGTTTTTCCAGCTCTTCAAAATCAACTGTTGATATGTCCTCCACATAATTAGATGGAAAATATTGCTGAATCCTTCCTCCATAATCACCCTTCCACCTAAATAAAGCACAGGACTATTAAGCCTTTGTGTGAAGGGCATTAATGATCCCTACACAGCCATTTACTTCCCCAGCTGTTGGGCTGGTTCCCCGGTGAGATAAAAGCTGCAGCTGGTTACCTGGTCAAAGGCAGCCAGTGATTGCTAGGGATGATGATTTCCAAAGGGACATGTGGCTGTTAGAAAAGAAACATCACTCTTTTCTTTCCCTGCACCCCTGTTTGGTGCCTTAATATCTGACTGGAGAGAAACCCCCCCAAATACTTCTGAATAGAAAACCAATGGTTTAAGCTATTAAGGATTAATTGAGATGGATGGCAAGACTTGCAGAACTACCAGCCCCACCAGAGCTCTTGGGCCGAAGGATAGGGAAGTAGGGCTGCTTAAGGGAAACAAGAGGGGCTTCGTCATCCCTCTAAGTATTCCTCCTCATATTTTCCTTAAGTGCTTTGCCGGAAACTCTCTCTTTGACCCATCACACTCAACCAGGTATCAGTCTTATTATTTATACCCTATTCGATTGCTAGCTCCTTTGAGGGCAGGTATTATGCATTTTTTCATCTTTGTATCCCTAGTGACTAGCACAGGGCTTTGCATGTAATAAGCATTAATAATTACTAGTTGAATTGAGCCCTTCCAAAGGCTTTGTGATATGATCCACCCCAACACTTGCCTCTCATAAGAGGCTCACTATTGAATGAATGAACTCTTAGAACTTCATTTAACAGTGATATATGAATGTAATGAACTATGTATGACTGCACCTAAGGAAAAAAGTATTAGGAGAAGCATTAGAAGATTTATAGAAACTGATACAGCCAGGGAAACAATGTCCATGATAATCACAACAGTCTCAATGCTAAGAACAACAAAGCTGCATACTACGTAGTTAGAAGGATCAAGACTGGCCTCAAAGAATTGAGAAACTGTCTCATTTTTGTCAGAATGGGGGAACTAGGTATAGAAGAGTATGTATGTGTAGGTATGTATTAAATAATATGTTTGTGATTGTACATGTACCATATGCATATGTGTATATAATCATATCATATATGAATTGACAGGTCTTGCTGAGTTGATTTTTCCCTTTCTTTTTAAATCCTGGTAACAAGGAATAGCTGGCTAAGGAGAAGAAAATTATATGTTTAGCCTCTAAGGTGATGTATGAACAAAGCATCATAAAAATATGCTTTTTAACTTATTTTTATTTTTTACCAATTACATATAATAACAAATTTCCACACAAGTTTTCCTAAGTTATATGATTGAACTTATCTCCCTCTCTCCCTTCCCATTCCCTTCCCAGTGCTGGCAGGAGATTTGATCTGGACTATACATGTGTTATCATGTAAAACATAAAAATACGATTTTTTTAAAAGAAAAGGGGAAAAGCTATAATGGAACAAACCCCAGACATCCCCAAAACCCAAATGTTTAATGGCTAAGCAGTGGTTTTCTCTCCCGCTCTGCCATTTACTAAGAAGCCCACTTGGTACTGGCATTCCCAGTCCCTTTAAGCCTATAAAAGCACCAGGGCTAATCTGCACTATTCAGAGACAGGCCAAAGTCCAGTGTTCTGCCAGAGCTGGTGAACCACCCTTGAGCTGGGGCCTACATAACAGAACATACTCTTCTTTTCTAGCTCCCCAGGGATATCCTACAGGAGGAAAGAACAGGGGGCCTAGGCATGGGTCTGACATGGTACCTAAGAGCCAGGGTGGCCCTTAGCAAAGCTCTGGGGCAGGGGGAGCCACTGTGGGGCCCAGGCTTACCAGCCACCAGGCTCCTTGGAGACGTTGTGGATGAGGGCTCCCCGACAAAAGCTGAGCTCATCCCTACGCTTGGCTTTGTAGTCATATAGAGCCTTCACGGTTCTCTGAGGCTTTTAATGAAAAGAAAAAGAAAGTAGTGAGGCAGGGGAAGAGAGGGAGGGAGAGAGGGAAGGAATAATGGGGAGGCTAGTTAGACCCTAATCAATAAACCCAGCTTCTCCAACCATTGAGTTCTTTCTCATTAAGGCTGAGAAGGCTTTGAGCTAAGGCTGTGGAGTGACATCTATTGGTATGAGGGACCAATGTTGCTTTCAGGCTTCCCCATGTGGATGTTGGGCTGCTGTGGGACTTAAGGGCATTCATCTAACACTGACAGCAGCAGGATTAACAGCTGTCATCATACCTTTCCCCAGCACATGCATAAAGGGAAAGGTATGACACAGAAATGGCCAACTTGGCTCCATATCCCTGCTGGCAGCTGTTGGACTTGGGAAACTCTCAAGGAAACTGGATTTTCTGGCAATGCAACAGTTCCTTCACCTAATTCATGCCTTTTAAATTCTTTTTTAAAACCCTTACCTTCTCTCTTAGTATTAATTCTAATATAGAAGAGAGTAAGGGCTAGGCAAACAAGGTAAAGTAACTTGCCCAAGATCACACAACTAGAAAGTATATGAGATCACGTTTGAAACCAAGACCTTCTGACTCCAGGCTTGGCACTCAATCCACTGTGCTACCTAGCTGCCACCTTTTTAAATTCTTTTACTCCAGCCAGGCAGGCAAGTAATCTCAGCCCATGTGACAATCTGTCCCTTCCTCAGAGGATGATTGAGATGTAAAAACAAGAAAAGCTGGATGGTACAGTGTGAATTCCATCTGCAGACTTCTTTGGTTTGTGTTGAGTTTAAAACCAGGGCAAAGCAAAGGCATGCAAGGAACTCAAGAGTGAGTTTATTACTATGGCCCCAAATCCCATCAGCTTCCTTTAAGAGATTTTTTCTCAGTTCACATTCTCCAGGTGTGTGGGGGCCAGAGATTCACAGAGGTAGACCTGAAAGGGTCTGCTGCTACATGCTCTGAGCATCTTGGTAAAAATTCAGCCCAGGTCAATAAGCGCTTTCAAGTAAGAGATTTCAGAAGGAAAAGTACCATGTAAATACAAAATATGCTAGTAGATCTTCTTGGTTTTAAAGAACTCAAAATAATTAAATCTGAACTTCCAAAACTGGGAAGGGGAGGAAAGAGAGAGGGAAGAGGTGATTGCTTAGAAAAACAGCCTTCATTTCTGAACAAATGATTTAGAATCATAGAACTTCTAAGTGAAAAGGGATTCTGGGGCCCTCTAGTTCAAACTATACCCAAAACATTTCTTGACTATTTTCATTAAATGGTCATCCAGCCTTTGCTTGAAGACTTCCATGGAAAGAATCCTCCTCCTTCTGCCAAAGCAGCCTTTTTCACTGCTCTTGGGAAGATTTTTCCTGACATTAAACCTAAATTTTCCCCCTTGCCACTTTTACCCAACTCTCCTGGTCCTATCATCTGGAAACAACAAGATCCTTCAAAGAGGGAACTCCCCTGTATATTTAATATGTCACGCAATTTAACCTCAGTTTTTAGGAATTCATTTCTTACATAAAGGCACTTTCACATAACATTATTTTTTTAATTCAATCTCAGAATTTTAGTAATGCCGCTTAATGAACACTGATCATGGGCTGGATGCCAAGTGGAAAACAACAATTCCTCCATAAACTTTGTCTACATGAGGCTAGAAGCAGGATGGCCAAGGAAAAGGCTGAAGTCGGCAGCTGTTGTACTGTGAACTCACATAGTAAAATGGACATGAGAACGAGATTTAACATTCTCACTGGGAGGAGGTCAGAAACAAGAGAATTTAATGAATATTATTGGCCAATGCAACTAGCATCCCTAAATTATAAAGACTTAATTACAAATCATTTGACCTAAACCTTCTAAATCAAACTTTGGGATGTCAGCAAGCCAAAGCTACACTGGGATTGTATATGATTGACAGTTTGACATTTCATTTCTGGGGGAAATTTGATTATCATTTCTCTCAGGTTTCTTTTTCTCCACAAAACATTCTAAATAAGGAATATTTTTTTAAATCAAAGAAAAGTAAACACTGTACCGTTGAGGGGTTAATTTCACTGGGATCCACATACATCCTTACATCATAGAGCGAATTTATGTCCCTTTCCTGTAAAAGAAGAAATTAAGAAGGCTGAAGAAAATATTTTAAAGATGTAAAGATACTCTATGGTCCCCACTAGTCTTTGTATATAATGTCATGGCAATTAGCATTTGGTCCCTTCTTCTCCCTTGAGAGAATATAAAAAGGATATGTAGAACCTGGTAAGGGAGTTAATGACTCACAGGAGGTAGTTATGGTTAGAAGAAAAGAGGAGGCATCACAGATGTTCCCAGAGCAAGAAGACCATGTAAAAATCCTACAGTTTTTCATAGAAAACAATACAGTCCAGGGAAAGGTACCTAGAACTTACTGATGATGATGATGATGATATCACAAACTGGACTGAAAAACAGATACACACACACACACACACACAATGGGAAACTAGAAAATAGGACCTTGAAATAGAGAAGACTTCTACACATCTGTGAAGCAGTGTATTGTAAGAGAAACAGAGCTGGATGTGGGAGTCACCAAATCACAGAATTTCAGAGTTAGAAGGAACTTCAATGGCTTTATTTCTTAATTTTTAGATCCCTCACCTTTTGTCTTAATAACAATACTAAATATTGGTTCCAAGGCAGAATAAAGGTTAGAGTTAGACAATGGGGATTAAGTAACTTGCTCAAGGAATATCTGGGGCTAGATTTGAACCCCAGACTTACCAACTCTAAGTCTGACTCTCTAACCACTGAACAACCCAGCTGTCCCTTCAGTGACTTCCTAATATGACCCCATGCCCTCAAAAGAATACCCTCTACAACATAAATGGCTAATGGCCTTCTAGCCAAGAAACCACAATAGAGGGGAAACCTACTATCTGCCTCAAGCTTCAAATCTTGGCTCTAATTTTTATTAGCTAGGTGACTAGCTTCAATATCTTCATTTATAAACTGAAAATGATAATATAGAGTTTATGTATCTTAAGTGTTTAGCATAGTACCCTGCACGTAGTAAGGGCTATATAAATAATATTAGCTACCAATACTATTATGATATTGGCATTTATATTGTGCTTTGATGTAGTGCTTTAAGGTTTACAAAGAATTTTGCAAACATTATCTTATTTGATCCTTACAACAACTCTGGAAGGTAGTTACTTTTCTGATCCCCATTTTACAAGTGAAGAAACTGAGGCAAAGAGAGACTAAATTACTTGCACAGGATCACACAGCTAATAAGCCCTTAAGGCTACATTTGAATTCTTATCTTCCTGACTCCAGATCCAGCACTTTATCCATTGCCCCAGCTCAGATGATAATGCTAATACTACTTACCTCACAGACTTATCATGAGGAACACATTTCTTAAACCTTTTTGTTTTTAACCATTATTGTACAGCCAGGGATAAAGGTCTCAAGCTGAGTCCAGAGCAACAGCAAGCAGAAGGTCTTGACATTTATTATTAGAGGACAGGCTCCTGCAGGAAGAATGTGCAAAAAATGCTCTGCCTAACATTTTGAGAGGTGAGAGAAGGTAAGAGACTTCAAGAAGAAATATGATAACAATTCATTCACATTTCACAGTAGAAAAGAAAGAGGTCTTGACAGAGGAGGAAGACACACAAGTGGGGAGATGTAAGGAGTACAAGAAAAAAAAAACACCATGTATTTGTAGCCAAAGCTAGATTGAATCAAAAACAAGGAGCTAGGGAAAAAAAGAAGTGATGAGACAAGCCATAGAAAGGTTGATAGAGAGAAGAAAGGGGAAGAAGAAAAGGGACCAAACAGACTTTCTCAGCCAATAAGTGCATAATTTTCAAGTAGTTAATTGGTCCTGGCTCAAAAGTTGAAGGACGACTGTTTCTAGGGTCTGTCTACCACATCCAACAAATTATTTCAATGTTGAAAAAAGTTTTGAATGCATTTACCTCCTTTTGCCATCTAGCCCAGGGGCAGACCAGACCAAACAGTAGGTGGCAATAGCATTCTTTTATCCAAAGTAAACAGCTTTATGCCATTTCATGTGAACAGTTATAGAAAATTTTACTTATAGAAGTGCCTTCCTTTCTTCTTTGTCCCATTCCAACAGGTCAAACAACAATTTTATCTTAACCTACTACCTATTTCAATCTATATAAACTATATGTGAGTATAAACACACACACACACAATACTTTTTTTAAGTAAATTTATAATTTCATCAATTGAGGCAACTTTCCCATCACAAGATCAGAACCTACAATTGACAGTTTTAGAGAGTTGTCAAAAGTACTGAGAACTTGCCCAGGGTCTCATAGCTGGTATACAGCAGACTTAAGACAAGAACCCAGGTTTTCTTGACTCTAAAATCAGCACTCTATCCACTGTGCAATGTTTCCACCCATTCCCTCCCTATCTGCAACCCTCTTAATCTCTGTTGAAAGAGTGATATTTATTATAATGATGGGGCAGCTAGGTAGCACAGTGGATAAAGCACCAGCCTGAAGCTTGGAAAACTGCCTGAAGTCAGGAAGATATAGATTCAAATCTGGCCTCAGACACTTTCTAGCTGTATGACCTTGGGCAAGTCACTCTTTTCGGATTGTCTAGCCCTTGTCATCCTTCTGTTTTAAAACTGATATTAAAAGATAAGAGAAAGAGGGGGAAGCTGGGTAGCTCAGTGGAGTGAGAGCCAGGCCTAGAGACAGGAGGTCCTAGGTTCAAATCCAGCCTCAGACACTTTCCAGCTGTGTGACCCTGGGCAAGTCACTTGACCCCCATTGCCTACCCTTACCACTCTTCCACCTGTAAGTCAATACACAAAAGTTAAGGGTTTAAAATAAAAAAAAAAGATAAGAGAAAGGAAAGAGAGAAAGAAATGAT
>NC_058131.1:217473888-217537888 GCF_016433145.1 Gracilinanus agilis
AGGGAAAGGGAGAGGGAGAGGGAGAGGGAGGGAGGGAGGGAAGGAATATTATTATAATATAACTATAGCATTTTCCCTGAAGCATTTTAGAGTAGCTAAATAAGGTTAACTATATATAAAGCCTTTTCCAAAATTGTGAGTTTTTATAATTATTTGTTACTTCATTGGCTATTAAACAAGCAGAGAGAGAGGAACTAGGGCAACATATTATGTAGTACAGTCTGATTTTATTTCCCTAACCCCCCTGACATGTAAATGTGGGCATATATGGGTAGGCAGAATGTTAAAGTAGGAGAAAGGCTGGATTTCAAGACAGAACAGTCTGGGTTTGAATCTAGACCTGGCCATTTACCCTTTCTATGATCTGGGGGGAAATCACCTGGGCCTCAATTCCCTCATATGTAAAATCAGGGGAGTAGTCTGGCTCAGTGGTGCCAAATTCAAACAGAAATGGATCCTAGTAGGCTGCACACTGACTCAGAAAACCACAAATTCACATTACCTATGTTTTATTTTTTTTTCATTTATTTTTGTCAAATATTTATTAAATCTTTATCTGGTTCTAGCCTCACCTGGGAGTATTAAGGCTATTAGTTTGGCACTTTTGGTCCAGATTGCCTCTAAGGTCCCATCAAACTCTAAACCTATGCCCCTATATAAAGGCAATAGGCAGATGGCAACACACAATGATTTAGTCATAACTTTCTTTAAAAAAAAAAATAAACAACTCTTACTTTCCATCTTAGAATCAATCCTGTGTGTTGGTTCCAAGGCAGAAGGGCAGTAAGGGCTAGGCAATAGAGGTTAAGTAATTCATCCAGGGTCATACAAGTAGGAAATGCCTAAGGCCAGATTTTCACTCAGGACCTCTAGTCCTGGCTCTCATTCCACTGAGCCACCTAACTACCTTCATGACTGTAACCTTCTTGCCAAGTCTAATATCTGGCAATTATAAGTTTTTGGCTCCAAACTTAAAAGAGTTTCAGAGCAGGCCTCTCACTCAGATCTGATGAGATGTTATCGTACTGGCACTAAATAACAAAAGAGAGAATCACTCACAGTGTTGTAACGTTCTAGCAGCTCAGGAGTCACGGGGTAGCGCAGCCTCATCTTCCTGTAGAGTGCATGCTTTTCATAGTAGCTGACCAATTCCACCAAACTTTCAAAGTAAGCAGAGGTCCCCAGCACAAAATGGTGCCCATCTTTGTTAATCCGACAATGTTTCACTTTTCCCTTGGCTCTGGAGAGACAGGATTTCACAGGGAGGCAAACAATTATAACTTCCATAGTCCCTGCAGTCCCCAAAGTGAAACTCCTTCCCTCCCTCCACCCCTTAAAACACCAGTGCTTTAAGACTAGCAGTTTCACTATCAATCAATTAGTGGTTCCATAACATGGCTCTGGGCAAAAGGAGTCAATGGGGAGAGACTAGGTTTCAGAAAAGAAAAGTATATTCCTGGGACTTTCTCAGAATGGTTCCCATCAAATAGAACTGTGATAGGCAGCAAGGGGCATGAAAAAGAATGTTGGGTTTGGAATTGGATGGCCTGGGTTCAAATCTCATCTCTGCCATTTAAGTTGTAAGACTTTGAGCAAGTCATTAACCCTCTCTGGGTCTCAGTTTTCTCATCTTTAAAATAAGACAGAATGTCCAAATGATCAGTGAGGGTCCTTTGGATCCTAAATCTAAGATCTGTGATGCATCAGAGAAGTGAGTTAACTCCAAAGGGATTTAACCCTAATTATTAATCATTTCCTCTAAAATAACAAAAAACCAGGGCAGTCAGATGGCTCAGTGGATTGAGAGCCAAGCCTAGAGATGGGAGGGCCTGGGTTCAACTCTGTCCTCAGGCGCTTCCTAGCTGTGAGACCCTAGCCAAGTCACTTAACCCCAAATGCCTAGCTCTAACCACTCTTCTGCCTTGGAACCAATACTTATATTGATTCTAAGACAGAAGGTAAAGGTTTTTTAATAAAAAAGATTTTCATCACAAATATTCTTGATCAACATGAGAAAATTGTCAAATAATAGTGTTGTAATGAGGCATGATACAAATGTAAGTTAAAGGGTAGTATAAGTATTATAAACCCCTTTTACAGATGAAGGGATCAAGAAATGTTAAAGACCTGCTCTTCATCCTATAGCTAAGAAGTATCAGAGCCAGAACTCAAACTTGGGTGATTTTTTGACTGCCAACATACCTTACTATATTTCAGGAGTTATCAAACCTCATAATTTCATAAACTCAATATGCATTAATATTACACCTGATTTCCCTTGAAATGAGGTATCAAACTGCCAATCATAACTTCTCCCAAATTTTATTTCTCCAAGTTCCTTTGCCTAATATCAATAGGAGAAAAAAATAAAAAATATATATATCTTCTAGAAAAAATAAATAGCTTCAAAGATAAAAAACAGTATTGTTGTTGTTCAGTATTTCGGTCATGTCCAACTGTCTATGATCCCATCTGGGGTTTTCTTGGCAAAGATACTAGAGTTGTTTCCCATTTCCTTCTCTAGCTCATTTGACAGATGACAGATGAGGAAACTGAGGCAAATAGGGTTAAGTGACTTGCCCAGGGTTACATAGCTAGTAACTGTCTGAAGCCAAATTTGAATTCAGGAAAAGTCTTCCTGACTCTAGGCTTGCACTCTACCCACTATGCTACCTAGCTGCCCCAAAATAATACAAGTGACTTAATTTCATTAAGTCACACATACCTAGGGTCCCAGTTCATTATGTCAAAGACCAAGAAACCTGACTGAATAGCTTTCCAAAACAACAAAGGAGAAAAGAAGAGTGGAACTACTCCAAAGTGTCTGATTTCTTTCCTGTCCCTTCTACCCTCACCAACTCATTCTGCAAGGGCCAAAATTTCTGCCAGCTAGGTCATCATTAGGCAAATTACTTAACCTGTATCAGCCCAATTTTCCTTATTTATAAAATAAAAGAAATGATGATACTTTTCCTGTCTGTGTTAAAAGGTCACTATGAGTATCCAATGAGAGAGATTGGAAAGTATTTCCTATCTATAAACTGTGAACTCGAGAGGGAGTAAGTCCCCCCTCACAGCAAGTATACAAGCAAAAAGATCTGTCTACTTTGTCAAAGAGGAGAATCTCTTTCAGAACTAAATGGTCTCTGAGATCCCTTCTAACTCTAAGATTCTGTGATATAGAATATATAATTATTAGACAATGGTATCCACAAGAGGCAGGCATTGAGCTGGATTTCATCTGGGAAATCATACAGTAATTTCAAAAATCCCAAGTAGAAATCCCTAATGCAAAATCCATCTTTTTAATATCAGTATGCTCATCTATTGTTACAAATCATGGAATGCTGCAGTCTCTCAAGGATCAAAATTATGCATGATCCAAAGGACAAAGTTAGAAGTTAGCAAGATACAGCATATTCTAATGAACTACATAAAAGATAATGACCAAGAAAATGAAGAAGACGGGTCATTTATGTAATGAAAGCAAAGGGCGGCAAATACAACCTGAATGTTCCGTTGATGTCCATGAAATAGAAAAAGAACTAGAAGAAGGGCTCCAGTACATTGGATAGATGATCATGGAAAAATTTATGGGAAACCATGGACTATAGGATAAAAAAGGAATGGATGAGCTGTAATGTACACAGCTGGAAAGAGTGGACACATTTCTAAGATCACTTGTCGTTAAAAAAGTATGGCATCTATAATTCAGGGTCCACTGCATAACATCTCTTTCCAAGCTTCCAGAAATCTCAGAAGGAACTAACCATAGACACTGAACAAATTGTATCTAAACAGTCCCTAAAAGGCAACAATGAGCGGCTCCCCACCATCAATGGGGGTTCTAGGTAATAAGGATTCACAACAAAGGCCATATACGTAGGTCCCCCCTTTCTAATGAATAAGAATATGATAAAATACATTGAATGTATCTTTCTTTGAGGACCTGTAAAGGCACTGTAGCAACATATCAGGCCTTAGGATTGCTTTTAAAGATGTCACTTTTGATTGGACTGTGAAACATTGACTTGCCAGATAATAAGCTGCTAGGAAACAAAGATGCAACTATATCAAGATTCTCTTCTTTTCTTTAACTTACTATCTTTAACTTATTATCAGTTATTTAAGAAAGTAGCACCTATTGCTAATAGTCTTAAAGAAAGAATCAGCTTCTCCCTCACTCTGAAGTTACCTATGGGCAACAGAGAAAAACAAGGAGAACCCTTTTGGGGCAGGTATCAGGTTGAACTACATACAGGCTGTGCTGTGTAATGGGAAGGGAGAGCAGAGGGTTGCATGAGATCACTTTGGGGAGGCTCCTGTTACCCAAGTGGCTTGTTCCAACTGTCTTATTTTTGTGTTTACCCAAATCCTGTGCTCCCCTAAGTAATGTTTTAAGTCTAATAGCAACTTAAGTTTTTAAGCACATAGTGAAGAACTATGCCAAAAGGTTAGTTAACAATGACCACAATAACTTCGGAACCCTTCCCTGTTTTCTGTGTCTATGACTGTGACATGATTATGTCAGAGGTTATGGGATTCTGACATTCTGGCTAGAGGACCATAATACTCATTCCTTTCTCCCGTGTAAGTTAGAAAGACTCAATAGGAAAGAAAGTTTCTCTGTTCTCTAAGAATTATTGGGAGAATCACCTAGAAAGCTTTGTAGTTCTTCATGAGGAAGACTTCATAAAATTCACCCCTTCCATGAAGAATACAAGCAAACCAGGGGGAATCTACTGAAGATATGTCCTATTTAATGACAGCTAGACAATTCTATGACTTTTGCTCACTTAACCTCCCAATGAGCCATTCTCTACATATGGGTTTACCCTTACACTTACCTGAAAGTAATGGCGTATGCATCGCCCCCTTCTCTTTTCCTAATCAGGAAGGCTCCATCTCGGGGAATTCTCATCAACATGTCTTCGGCTTCTCCTCTGCTCAGGCTATCATAGTACCAACTACAGCATGGCATTGGGGGCGGGTGGAGGAGAAAGATAGACGAGAGATTCTAAAGCTTGTCAACGTGCCAGTCAGCCAGAGTAACTGGTGGCAGTGTTTCCTAAATTATAGTCTCAGAAATTACCATATAAATTATGTATTAGATTTCCCCATCTTGCCTCACATGACAGCAGTTTAGGGAAAAGAATACAGCAACATATCAAATTCTTGGGTAAAACATCACCATGGCTTGTCTGCTTAAAGCAACACAGAATAAATCAGCTTATCGTTACAAAACAATACAGCCCAGAACTGCCATGCCAGTTATCACAGAATGGCACATTAGCTACAGCTTCTGTCCTGAAAAATGTGAGGCAAAGGGCACAGCCAGAAGGATTTAGTTGTTTTCATGTGTTTGTGTATGTGTGTGTGTTTAAAAAAGGAAAGCAAAAAGAAAGAACCTACAAAGGAATGCAAGAGTTTTAAAAACAAGACATATTATCCAACATGGGCTGCTTGGTAACCTGAATTTTAGCACTCTTTGTTTAAGGTTTATTTTCCTGTATTCTTAACATCAGAAGGTAGGGCTGATCTTTGGTTCGATGTATGAATAAAAACTAAGGGAAGCACTATGGATTTTCTCATTTTCACACAGAAAAGCAAGGAATTCTGTTAAGAGGAAATGTTTCCATGACATAATTAACCACTGGAAACCAAACCCCATGTTGTTTGGTCTCTAAGAGAAAAAAAAGTGAAATGTTTAGAAACCATTTGGTGTATGCTAAGAGAGCACAAGGACCCTCGGTATAATTTAAAGGAGAAGCAAGGGTTCTTAAATAGCCTGGGATGATCCAGTTTTGAACTTTCCTGGACCCACCATATGCCTTATTCACTGAGCCAGAGAATGGTTCTATGTTCTTCCTTCTACACTCTGCATCTGCTCATTAATGGGATAGAAATGTCTGCATGCCAACATTTCTTGGCCTCTGCCACCCCAGGAGGACTAGAACTAAACCCATCATAGAAAGCTCACAGAGCACAAACATTTTGGAGCACATAGCCAGAGCACACAGCCAGACATACGCTTTTGATTCATGAGGATTGGGGTTGGGCACTGGGTCTGTCAAACGAAGTTCAAATTCAGCACATCTCAGGTGGGCTTCTCGGTAGTGTTGAATCAAGTCATAGATGCTGTTGAACATGAGGTTGTCAGTCAAATAATATTTCATGGTCCCTCCCTCAGGAGTCGACCGTATTCGACAGTGCTGGACTCTGCCTGATCTCCTGAAAAGGGAAGGGGTGCATCTGTCAGCATATACATCCCTTTCATGGCTGCCCTTCCAGCTAGAAAAGAAAACTTACTTTTGAAAAAAGTAAACAAGGAGGATCCAAATAAATTAATCCTACTCAAACAAATACAGATATGGTACTTAACAGGTAAAATGATAAAGCTCTGGGCACTTCCTGGACACAGAACCATAGAATGTGTGAATGCACATATGAGCTTTCTTTTCTGATATCTCCAACTACAACCATGCTTCCTTCCTATGTTACCCTGGATTTATTTTTAAATATATTTTGTTGAACATGTTGACTCCTGTGAGAGAAGGAGTACCTGTTACAGAAGTGCCTAAATAAATGCTTGCTGACTAAATGAGTTAGCCTAAAAGGCTGTGATTTCATCAGCTTGGGGAAATTCCTAGTGTGGAAACTTCCTTTACCAAAGCAAATTTCAATTCACCTATGACTTACTAGATTAAGCAGGAAGTTGGCTAAGACACTCAGTGACTTGCCCAAGATCATAAAGCTAGCAAGATGAGATTTGAACTCAGATGTTCCTGACTTCAAGGCATTCTGTTTACTATGTGATGTTCTTCTAAAGTATGTGTTTATGTACATATTCATATCTATCACTGTTATTCAGTCAGTTCAGTCATATATGACTCTTGGTGACCCCATTTGGGGTTTTCAGGACAATGATACTAGAGTAATTTGCTATTTACTTCACCAATTCATTTTATAGATGAAAGCACAGAGACAAACAGAGTTAAACTCCCAATGAAGAAACTCCCCCTTACCAAGGAAATCTACAATTACTCTGCTACGTAGAGTATTGGGAAGTGCACAGAGAGCATCAAGCCTGGAGTTGGGAGGACCCATGTTCAAATACAGCTTCAGATACTTCCTAGTGTGGGACCCTGGGCAAGTTGCTTAACTCCCCAACTGTCTTTTCTGTTTTACAATTGATGCTAGGACAGAAGGCAAGGGTCATAAGGGGAAAAAAATAAAGTTACCTGGGGATACTAAGACCTTCGGTGACTTGCCTAAAGTCACAAAGTCAGTATGTTCCAAAGGTGGTACTTGAACCTAAGTCTTCTCTGAGTCTCAAGCCAGCTCTCTTTTTACTATACCATGCTCCCTTATAGGATAATTATTGGCTTGTAATTATACAAATTTTTAAAAAATAATAAATTCAATGATATTTTAAGTTTCTTGAGGGCATAAAGCATATCTTATTCATCTATTTCTAACAGGTCCTAGCCCAAGCTCAGTCTCACACAGAGAAAATGTTCAAAGAATACTAGCTAAATGAATAAAATGAAGGAAATTACCAGAAGGACAGTGTATAATCATTGGGGAAAGTCTCGCTTTCACGGACTAAGAAGGTTCCATCCTTGCCCCCAGTTTCAGCACAGTATTCTTGCAATAGTTTCTCAGCACTTGTTCTCTTCTCCATTCTTTTATGAAACCACTTCTCACCAAAATGCAAGTCAGTCTGTGCTACATCCTAGATCACAAAAGGAGGCAAAGTTATGGTGACTTCCAGGCCAGAGAACTTCTTATGACATGAAAACATGGTGGTCATCTCCACAGTGTTACTTTTCAAAGGTACTGTAGCTTGGCATCTTTTGTAGTCAGTTACCAAAATGCCTGCTAAGTCTATCACCTAATGATGGGAGCCCAGCTGCCTCTCAGGCCCCATATGTCTGACATAGTCTGGACATAAATATGCCTGCTTTTGCTTTCTCTGTGTTGTCTGGCTCTAGGAATACAGCCTGAAAGCCAAACATGTCAACCTCTCCCTCAGAGTTATTGCTACCTGCTATCTCCCATCTCAATGTACCATTTTCAATTAGTTAAAGCAAATCAACAAATACAAGTTCTGCTCTCTCTACCAGGCCCCAGGCACCAGTCTGCCTAGGATCAGGCTTTGGGTTCTGCCTGAGTGAGTAGGACCTTGGGGCTCCCCTGTAGTATATGGTCATGCCCCTTGTTATGGGGTTGGAAGCTTAAGGAAGAAAAACTTGAGGCCCCAAATAGTGACTTGGCTACCACAGTCATCTGAGCTGGGAAGAGAGTTGGGACTACAATAGTGAGCATAAAGAGTGCTTTATTTAATTCACCATGAGGACACCCCCACCTAGTGACAAACAATGGAAAGTCCAGCAAAGCAAGAGAAAGGATATTCAGGCCTCCAGAATAAACACAAGAATTTCTTGTTTTGTTAGAAAAGAATTTGAAATTGGAAAGAAAGGCAGTGAATGCTGCTGAGTCTCATAGGTGACTAGACCTATTTGTCTGCCTTTTGTGATTTTGAGCTCCTCTATTTGACACTCAAATATCTATCTTTACTGCCCTCAATGAACACAGAAATAATAATGATAATAATAACAAACAGCTGACATTTATATAATGCTTACTATATACCAGGCACTGTGCTAAGCACTTTACAATTGTTATTTCATTTGATCTTCACAACAACCCTGGGAAGAAGATGCTATTATTATCCCCATTTTACCGATGAGGAAACTGAGACAAAGGTTAAATGAAATGTCCAAAGTCACACAACTAGAAAGTGCCTGAGACTGGATTTGAACTCGGTTCTGCCTAACTCCGAGGTCAGAGCTGTGTCACTAAGATCCCCAGAGGGGCAAAGATAGAGAGTGCAGTGAAGGAGGGACCCCTTCAGTAGTCAGCTTTGTAGGAAGACCTGCCCAAGTCTCATACCTTTACTGAATCCTCCTCCATATTCTGTTCTATATCATCACTGAAAGACAGCTTCTCATCAGCTATGGCACAATAGTGACGATACCATTTCTGGAACACAAGACCAGTGTTAGTTAGCCTTCTTAAGTAAGAAACCCAGGCTAGTATGTCAGCAGCAGCTGGAAACCTCTTCCTTGAACACTGTTCACTAAAAAATACCTTCCAAAATTTTTTTTCTAAAATTGTTGTGCCTGAAGAAGCAAGCATTCCCCCATGCTAATGAGCTCATTCTTTCTTTTTTTGACTGCCACACTGGAGTGATCCTTTTCTCCAGATGCTTCCAGCATCCACCCTGGATGCCCCTGTCCTGCTTTTTGTGGCCACCCAACTCTCAGGCCTTTGTTCTTCCTTCAGGTTTCTAACCACCATAATGAAAACAATGCAGTTATGGAAAAGGAAGAAGGGATTTTATTTTATTTCTTTCTGTTCCAAAGCCCTCCTGCTTGGACTACTGATAACACTTTCAGCACCATGGGGAGCGACAGTCAGACTTGCATGACAAGGGCCATACCTGATCAATGGGATCCCATATGTTCTTTTGGTCTTAAAGCCCTCCTGCTTGTGCCTGCCAATAACATTTTCAGCATCATGGGGAGCAGCATTCAGACTTGCAGGATTGGGTCTTACCTGATCAATGGTGTCCCACATGTACAGTTCTCCTTGCTGCTTTTTTTCTTCTTTCTTGTCTTCAATGTTGATGTCCACATCTCCTCTGGGACCCAGCTTCTTGTGCTAAAATGAAATACACTGAAGATTTCTCCTCTGGAATCTCTCTTATCTATCAGCCAGTAAATAAACAATTACTATCAAGTGGCTCCAAGTGGAGAGGCTCTGCTAAGAGGGATACAAGAAGAACAAAGGACTCCTGGGCCTCATCTGCCCAAGGGGAGTATACAGTATGTTTGAGAAGACAATCAAAGGAACCCCACCCCACTTCCCAGCATACACACATGGAGAACATAAAAACAAAAAGAAAAGAAAATATCAACATATACTGAACATGGCATTCAAAATGTACCAGACAGGCTGGATAAGGTTGGGCCATTACCTCCCTAGTCCAGGACACTATTTCTTTTAATGCATCCTAGGATCACATTACCTTTTTTTGACTGCAAAGATATACTATTAATTCACATTATCTGGCAATCCATTAAACCTCCAAAGTCTTTTTCAGGTGAACCTCTGTCTACCAATGCCTGGGACAACTTGCACTTGCAAAGTATATTTTTTGAATCTGAACATAAGGCTTTATATTTATCTAAATCAAATTTCACCTTACTACTGTTGAGCCCGGGGCAGCTGAGTGGCTCAGTGGATTGAGAGCCAGGCCTAGAGACTGGAGGTCCTAGGTTCAAGTCCGGCCTCGGACACTTCCAGCTGTGTGACCTTGGGCAAGTCACTTGACCCCTACTGCCCACCCTTACCACTCCTGGGCCAAGGACGGTCCCTAGCCCGGATGAAAAAAGGAGGAGGGTTGGGCGTGGGGCTAGCAACCCCACCCTGTAAAAACTACATCTGCTAAAGAAACTGCAACCTAAAGTAGGGGCAGCTGGGCTAGCTCAGTGGATTGAGAGCCAGGCCTAGAGATGAAAGGTCCTAGGTTCAAGTCCGGGCTCAGACACTTCCCAGCTGGGTGACCCTGAGCGACTGTGCGTCCCATTGCCTACTGGTTGTGGCCCTATGCTCCTAGAATGGAGTCCCAGGATAAAAAAAAAACTGTTGAGCCCAGTTGGGCTCTGGGGGGAACAATATATTATATAGTCCATAAGTCTAATGTGCCCAG
Source organism: Gracilinanus agilis (assembly GCF_016433145.1). Classification (NCBI taxonomy): domain Eukaryota; kingdom Metazoa; phylum Chordata; class Mammalia; order Didelphimorphia; family Didelphidae; genus Gracilinanus; species Gracilinanus agilis. The sequence goes on from NC_058131.1 coordinate 217,484,666, forward strand.
ATCTTTTGGGATCCTGAACATCCTATCATCTTAATAGCCTAGTTGTAATAAGGCAGGTAGTAAAGTGGATAGAATGCTTGACCTAGAGGTTAAGCAGACCTGAGTTCAAATCCTGCCTCAGACATTCCCTAGCTCATCCTCAGTTTCTTCATCTGAAAAAGGGGGAGATAATAATAGCACCTACCTCACAAAATTATTGTGAGGATCAAATAAGATAAAATATGTAAAGTACAAACCTTAAAAGGCCATGTAAATACGATTATTATCTGGCATCCTTCCCAGTTTTGTATTGTATTTGTATAATTTCATATTATTCTTTTTTTATATTTGTATTATCTATAAATTGAATAAGCATGGCATCCAGGCCTTAATCTGAGGTACTGACAAAAATTATAAACATCTCAGAGCTGAGGATATACCCCTAGAGGATTCCACTAACATCCTCTTTCTGAGTTGAAGCTGACATGTTAATGGCAACTCTTTGCACTCAATCAACCCACCAATTCTGAATCCACCTAAATGCTCCCATCTCACTGTCTGGTCCACAAGAAAAGCAAGATAAGATTTTGTCTTTGACATTGCTGAAGCCTAGATAATCTAGAGCTACAACATTATCCTTATCTACCAGACTTTCAACCCTGTTTTAAAAAAAGGAAGTGAGGTTAGTTTGGTATTTACAGTTCTTGATAAAGTTATGCTGGTTCTTAGTGATCAAAATTTCCTCTTATAGATATTTACAAACCAGGCCCTTTCTTTAAAAAAAAGTAGTCATACTGGACTTGGAAGAATCCAAAAATATTCCTTGCTCCTCATTGTCATTTACAGATTCTCTCCTTGCTTTTTTCATCCAGTAACCCCTCCTCTTTCAAGTCTACCCAATTAAAATTATGGCAGCTTCATCATAATGACTTTCAGAGAACCTATTCTCTCTCTTTTTTCACAAGGTGTTCAGCACCTGGTTCATCATCTTCCTCTCCTCCCCATTCTCTTGTCCTTAAACTGGAGGACTTTAATATCTATGCAGATGTTCCTTCAAACTTTCTTCTTTTTTTAATCCCTTACCTTCTATCTTAGAACTATCAGTTCCAAGGCAGAGTGGAAGGACTAGGCAACTAGGGTTAAGTGACTTGCCCAGTATCACACAGTTAGGAAGTATATGAGACCATACTTGAACCTAGAACCTCCTATCTCTAGACCTGGCCCTCTCTCTACTGACCCACCTAAATGTCCCTCAAATGTCCTTCTTTCCCATTTCCCCAACCTCTTTAAGTCCTATGACCCTGATGGTAAACCTATGGCATGCGCGTCAGCACTGACACACTTACATTTTCAATGACACATGGCCACAAGCGGTCGCATACAGAGAAGTATGGGGCTGCATGCTGAGGACGAAACATTTGCTATAGTGTAGTATAGACGCTCTGTGCCAGAGATCTGTAGGCCAAAACAACTGACACTAAGCAGGTAAGTTAAATAATTAGTTTTTGGTTTATTAAGTACAGTTATATATTACAATTATATATTTTTGTTATTTAAACTATAAATATCGCAAAATTATGGGTTTTTTCTCAAAGTGACATACCACCCAAGTTATGCTCATTTTTTTGGCGAATTTTGATACATCAAACTCAAAAGGTTGCTCATCACTGTCCTATGACCTACTCCTTCACTTCACCTGACTACTCCAGTCACACATAGAGTTATTTATACCCTAGGTCTTGCTATTGCTTACACGTGTTCCACTTGCCTAATTAAAAACCTTAACATTCCCTAATCTGTCCATAACCTATCATTTTTCCTCTCCCAATGCTTCGCCCCTTCTCTACCTTTTCTTTTCCCTCACTGAACTTTCCATTTAGTTCATTTTCTGCACTTGCTCTGACCAAACTCAACTCAGTGGTTAGCTATTTCAACTATACAAGGTTTCTGCTTTTGAAATTCTTATACTCTTGACCTTATGCCAATCATCTCTTGCCAAACCTCAGCCCTCAATAATTCTAACTATCTACCTCTTCTGTTTTTATTCACAATCTTTGACAAAGCCATGTCCTTTTTCCTTCCCAAGGCCAATCCCTCTAAATACCTGTGCATGTGGTCATATCCCCTCCCATCTTCTAGCAGATAGCATTCTTAATTATCCCACCTCTTCTTCTCAACTAGTTCCTTATTATCTCTCTTTCCTTCCCTATTATATTAAAATATGCCCAAGTTCAACAGCATTCTAAAAAAACCCTTTACTAGCACTCCCATTTCCTCAAGCAATTATCTTACACCTTTCCTCATCAAAATTTTTTAAAAAGTTGTCTACACTCACTACCTCTATTTCTCATTTCAATCACTTCTCAACCCTTTATAATAAGGCTTTCGACCTCATCACTCAACTGAAACTGCTCACTGCCAAGATAACAATTATTCTTTATTTGTCTAATTGTACGGTCTTTTCTCAATCTGAATAATTCACAACATATCTGCTGCTTTTGACATGGTGGACTACCCTCTTCTGGACACTTTCTCTTCTCTGGCTATTTTTAACACTACTCTCTCTATATTCTCCTCCTACTTTCCTAAATGTTCCTTTTCAGGTTCCTTTGCTGGCTTATTATCTACTTTACATCTCCTAATTTTCAAAATTCCCAGAAGTTCTGTCTCATGCCTTCTTCTCTTCTCCTTCTATAATCTCTCTCTTGGTAACCTCATCAGCTCTCTGGAATTTAACTAGCCTCTCTATTCAGATGACTCTCAGACATTTATGTTGAATCCCAGTTTCTCCTCCAAGTTTTAGTTTTGGATCCTAGTTGCCAATTGGACAGTTCAAATTGGATATTCCAGGAACATCTTAAATTGAACTCATTATTTTGACCCAAAAAAAACTCCTTTCATCCAAATATCCCTATTTCTATCAAATATCACTATCCTATACCAGTACGTGAGGTGTACAATCTTAGCAATAGCCTAGATTTCTCTCTATTACTCATCCCATATGTCCAATTAGTTCTCAACTCATGACATTTCTATCTTAATAACATCTCTCACATCTGACCTCTTCTCTACATTCATACAACTACTATCTTAGTTCAGGACCTCAACACCTCCTGTCTAGATTATTATAACATCCTAATCAGGATTCTTGTCTCAAATCTTTTCCCACACCAGTCCATTCAACATACTGCCAAAATTATTTATACACAAATCTCTCTCCCCCACACAAACTGCAGTGTTACCTATTGCCTTTGTGATGAAATAGAAATGCCTATCTTTAGCTTCTAAAGCTTTTCATAATGTGATCCTAACTTATCTTTGGATAACTTGATTGAATATTCCAGCTAAACTCTCTCTCACAATATTCCATCTCTCATCTCTGTTTTTATATGAGTTATCTCTCATATCTTCAATCCCTCTTTGCCGCCACTCTTTTCCTCTAAGATGCAGCCCAAGCACAATCTTCTACATGCAATATTTCCTGATACCTCAAATGCTAATGAGTTCTCTCTCTCTCTCTCTCATAATGTTATAAGAGAATTAAGGGAAAGTTTAGCAATAGGCATAAGTTAGCTGGATGGCAAACAGAGAAGGTTCTAGGCATGGAACAGTGAGGGGAGACTTTTTTTTTCTGAGAGACTCTCTGGATGCAACGGATGGCAGTTAAAGGCTTTTCTTAGCTGCTGGAGGTAAAGAACCCAGGAAAATAACTGTCTCCTATAAAACCATCTACCCTGGAAAAGATCAAGTTGAGCAGGTTTTAACTTTATATTCACAATTTTTGTGCAGTCCTTTTCAATTCAAACATCATTCTCCTTGGTAAATAAAATAGAAGCAACATAGGAGTTGAATGGTTCTACCTTTTCTATTATCCCAGTGCCATTCACCTCCTAGAATCTTTAGCTCCCTTCAAAGATATGTTCAAAAGCCATTAATCCCTCTGCCCACCACACTCCCAGATGTTTGTGTAGTTGTTTATATCTTTATGTGTAGTTCTCTCCAATAGAACATAAGCTCCTTGAGGGTAGAAACTCTTTCATTTTATTCTTTGTATCCCAGTCTTCAAAGGGCCTGGCACCAGTATAGCAAGTGCTTAATAAAAGCCTTGGTTGACTGATTGATCTCCCTTTGTCCATTGCTCTTATTTGACTTTCTTTCCTCTAAAATAGCTTTTAGCATCCATTTTTTCCTTCCTTTTACTTGACATTCTTTGCCAGCCTCAGTTCACTCTGGGTTTTAGTGCTCTTGACACTATTCTTACAGGAGTAAGCCACTTTGGTAATCATCTTCCATTACCTTGTCCTTGTTTCAATCTTCTATCTTTTTAAATCTGAGTTTTAAATCTAAATTGGTCAACATGTTCCCTGCACAACTACATGTCTCTTTAGATAACCCTCCCTTTTCCTCACTAAAATTCTTTCTCTTTGGATTTTTACAATTTCATTCTTGAGAGTTCCTATTCATCTTGAGCTGACCTCCCCAGGGCATTTTAGCTGTGGGTACACAATACTGCACATAACATCAGGGTTTGGGTTTTTGTTTTGTTTTGTTTTGATGTACTGATCAATCTCACTGAATTTTTTCTTATCTTCTTTTTTTTGAAAAATTATTTCTTATAAGGGATGATTCTCTCAGAGAAGGGGAATCAAGGGGGAAATCTAGGCAATGTTAAAAGCAAATATATCAATTAAAAATTCCTCTTTCAAAAAGGAGACAAAAAGGAATTTTAGGTGTGGAAACCTACCTGTCTGAGAGGCAACATAGTGTACTAGTAAGAAGTCAGTCTCAGAGTCAGGAAGACCTAGGCTTAAGTCTAGCTTAAAACACATCGTAGTTGTCAGAACCTGTCCAAGTTTCAGATCCCGCAACTTTAACTTTCTAAGACAGTAGGTTCCAGGGAAGTTGCAGATATTCATTGGTCAAAAGAATTTCCTTGCTAGGAATTCCCCATACCAATGAAATGAGAAGGGGTGGGAAGGGAGAAGAAGAAGGAAGATGAGAACAGGAACAAGAAGAATTTAGGATTTTATCTGTCTTTTCTCTACATCTCTGAAATCTACTTTCATAAATTTTAAGGTATAATATGGTCCAGAGAAAAAAAGCAGTGGACTTGAAATTAGAAGAGATTTGGTTTCATATCCTGCCTCTGACAGTTACCAAGTGAGTAACCACAGCTAGCATGTCAATTAACCTTGATAGGCCTAATTTTTCTCATCTGTAAAATGGGGAATAATAATACTCACAAGATCTGCTTATAAATTTTTAAGAAAGATTAAATGAAATGATGTATATAAAGTATTTTTCAAACTTTAGAGCAGTAGATAAACATCAGCTTCTCATAGTATATCAAATAATGCCTAGTTATTCTCTCTTTTCACTGAATGAGTTCTAAGAAGAAATGGTCCTACCTCCCAAGGTTGTATCTTTTCTATTTCAATAATCAGTTCCTCCTTTCTAGTTGGAGTCCAGAATCATTGTTCTACTTATAATTTCTATCATCTTTTAAAGAATGGAATTATGATGTATAATCACACTTAGAATTTCAGCATTGAAAGGGACTTCAGCCATTCATTTATTCACTTATTCACTTCATCCAACAGGCATTTTATTAAGTTTTCTGCTATATGCCAAACACTATGATGCTAGAGGCTCAGGAAACAAAGACAAATAGAAAACTGTCCCTGCCCTCAAGGAGTATATATTCTAAGGGGAGGAAGCAATATGTTCACAAAGAAATTCAAACATAACATATGCAAGTAGTTTTAGTAGATGAGACAAGGCCTGATGGAGCAGGTAGCCCTTGAGGTAAACCTTGAAAGAACCAAGGAGCCTAAGAAGCAAAGATGAAGAAGTAAATCCTAGGCCTGAAAGACAGACTATAGCAATGGGAGATGGAAGATTATATAAAAAAAGCATAAGCCAATTTGGCTGGAATAGACAGTGTCTGAGGGGAAACAACGTGAAAACTGTCTGGAAAGAGAGCTGAAACCAGACTGTGAGCAACTTTAAATGCCTAACGTTCATTTGATCCCTGAAGCAGTAGGAAGCCACAAGTGGTTATTGTGAGGGGGAATGATATACTCAGGCTTGTGCTTTAGGAATATTAATTCAGTAGCTCTGTAGAGGATAGACTGGAGAAGGCAAAGACCAGAGGCAGATTCATTATGTGGCTACTCCAATAGTCCAGTTAAGAGGTAATGAGGACTAGGTTGATGGCCATGTGAGCAGACAGAAAGGGAGAAAGGCAAGATGTTGTGTCTCAGTGATTGGATATGGGAGGCAGGTATCACAGTGACCAATTAATTACTGTTCTTTGGGTCAAAGATGGATGAATTTAGGAGAAAAGATAATAAAGACTGTTTGGGACATATTAAGTTTGAGATGCCTTTGTAACATTCAGGTCAAAACATATAATGGGCAAATGAGTGATAAGGATTGGGACTTAAAGAAGAACTGGGGCTGGATATACAGACCTGGGATTTATTTGCATAAAGAAGGTAAGTGAGCCTATGAACGCTTGATGATGTCATCAAGTGAAAAAGTGCAGGGAGAAAAAAGATCAACCAGAACACAGGGCGCTGGAAGACCATGATAGTTAGGAGGCAAGTCATGGATGATAATACAAAAAAAAAAAAAAACATTGAAGCAAAAAAGCCAAAAAGGTAAGAGAAGCACCAGGAAAAAAAACTATATCATGAAAAGCTAAGAGAGAAGAGTATATAGGAGGAGGCGATGATCAATGAAGTCAAATTCTGAAGTCAAAAAGGAAATGGGCTGATAAAAGGATGGTCAAATATAGACCTCTTCACAGATACTGCACACTGATATTTCTTTCCTTGACTATTTCAATTTATCTGTGATCTCGTGGGTAGAGATCTGCCCCTAGTAAGCCTCCTTATCTTGTGAAAATCATAGAATGTTCAAGTTGGAAGGGATTACCTTGGAGATAAGAGGACTCTTGTCCTGAGTCTTTTTCATTTAATTGGACATACCTTAATTATGATCTTTTCTTTCAGCTGGGCAGGGGATGGAAGCTGGTCAGCACTGGCTTCAGTGGGCCTCGTAAGGAGGAGGTCTCCAAACACTTCCTTAAATACCCTGGCCATATGACGTTGCTGTTCTACACAGCAGTGTTCTTCAATGGAGAGGATCACTGGGAACCTAAGGAAGGAAAGGAGGACAAAGAGAGCTCCTTATTGGTTTCCTTCCACAAAAGGCAGAGAGAGAACAGGAAAAGTACTTGTGGTCTGTCCAAAAAATTCTAGGTAGATGCCATCTTTCATTTAGCTGAGAAGGAACAACTAGGTTAACCCAGACCATCTGGGTTAGCATTTTGCTCTCTGGGACCTCTGCTAGGGCTCCCTATCTGGTTAGAAAATATGGTCACTAAATACAAACTTTGTCACTGCCCATTGCTTTGGATGAGGTTTAAACCTTTGGGGCCCAAGGGTGAAAACGGAGCTCAGACAAGATATCAGGGCTGAATATACAGTTCTAGTATTTATCTACCTAAAAATCACTGAACCCCATGGGAGCTAGTGAGACCACCAAGAGGGAGAATATACAGAAAGAAAAAATCTGACACAGATGAGGGAGGTCCTAGTCATTGTGCTCTTTCATATAAGATGGGGTACAATAAATATAGGCAGTTTAAATATTTTTGGAAAATATTTTACCACTAATAGATACACTGGGTCCCACTAGTATAAATATGACCATAAGCCAGAACGAAGAGAAATGGAAGCCTGAGAAGCAGGGTGTAGCTTTGGGGTCAGTAGCTTATTTTCCTATTCTAGGTTTTGAAGGCAGAGTTAGGATGAGGATGTGGTAGTGAATAAGGAAAATTTATGGTAAATACAAACTCTCTTCTGATCCAGCAGTTCTCACTCGGTTCCAGCATTGGCCAGATAGCCCATATGCCTTTCACTACCTCTCACAGGGCTGTTGTGAAGAAAATGTTTTAGAAAATGTAAAGCCCCCCAGGAAAGGAAGTCTCCCTTCCATGTAATCACCCTGACCTAGAGATACTCAAGGAAAAGTAAAGAACAACAATGCAGAGCATCTGGCTATACATGAGCTCTCTCCTCTTCCAAATGAGCCCCCATCTCCCTAAGCCAAACCTACAAAAACTGCAAGCCTACTGTGAGGAGACAAAAGCATGGTCTCTGATGGCCTGCACCACATCGTCAAACTTGATTTTCGTCGTCCGCGTCCAGCCATGATAGATGATTGGCTTCCCATCAGGTCCATCCCAGCAATCCACTGAGGGAAAGAAACACATCATTTTGACCATTTTAGTCACTTGATTTTTTTATACATACAAGATCAAAATTGCAGGGCAGAAGGTCCACAAAGGAATCATCGATATCAGTAAATTCTTGGATTTCAGACAGGACAATTACATTGGAAGGAAGTGTTTACATGTGCCTTCTCAGTGGGATGGGCTTTAAAAAAATGCTGGTAGTTGATGAAACCATAATATAGAGCCTTGGAAGGAAATTTTGTCCCTAAGTAATTCTAATAGAGTTGAGAGGGAAATGTACAGTAAACTTTCCCCAAACTTTGATTATTACATGGGCAAGTTTGTGCTAATATCCATGGTCCTGAAACTTTTTTCAGTCTAAACATCATGAGTTCAATGAGATACCATAGAAGGAAAGGAAGAGGGAACACTATTCAAATGTTTCCTCAGCCATGTTTATTTTACACACATCTGTGTGTGTGTGTGTGTGTGTGTGTGTGTGTGTGTGTGTGTGTGTGTGTAAGCACAAACTCTCAACACTAGGCACACCACTGTGATAATTAGATTAAGTCTACACTGCTCATCTTTAGATTTAATCACCAAAGGTGAGAGCACCTTCCAATTCTGAGAGGTACTAACCCACATGTGCTGAGTGAGTAATGAATCAGAATCAATGGACTGCCCTCTACGCTTTCTATGAGAAAGTGTCTATTGTGATTGGACACACAGGCTAGGGGAAGGCACTGGAAGTGATGTGACCCCTTTAAAAGAGGGAGTTGAGTGAGTGAGAGGGTTTGGTGAAGGGGACCTGAGGGAGTTTTGCTGGTTCGTGACCGAGACTGTTCCATGTGGTGAGTTTAAAGCCTGAATCTTCCTGAACTTCTATTAAGAAACTTCTTTTTATAGACTCTGTGAATAAAGTTTGCTACATTCACCTCCAGGCCTCAGGCCCTTTAACCCTCTGCTGAGGGTTAAGATGTACCTGGACTAATCAGTGGGACAGATTCTTATTTCTGTACTCCCTCTCTCTCTTCTCATGTAAATAAACTTCCATAAAAGTTAATTTTCATTTGAGATTATTCTTAATTGAGGATTGATAATAGTTCAATCCTCTGGTGACCATCTTTAATATATTGAACCAATAAAACTTTTCACCCTTACACCACCTTCCCTCTCTCCCACAGGCAATATCTTCCATCTCAAGTCAAAATCTGGTAAAGGGGAATGGAGAGGATGGGAGATATAACAAAGATTCTCTAAGGATGCACCACAGTGCCCTAATGCACAGGGCCTATGTGACTCCTTAGCCCTAGTTAAAAACAGGGCAAGAATTTTATTTCCCAAAAAAATATTATATAAAGGAATTACATGAAGAATTTCTTCCTCCTTCAGAAAGATTCTATCTGGAGGGAAAGTTTCCAAAGGAAGAATACTAAAAAGTCTAAGAGAGTGAGAGCCTCCCTGCAGGCAGGGGCTATGTCTTATTAACCTTAAAGTAATATCTATACATTAAATGTGTATGTCCCACCACATTGAGCACCAGAAATTACACATGGTAGATACTTAGTAAATATTGATTAATTAAGCATCTATGTGTGAGCTGCCTTCTTCCATCACTTACACTCTATACACCGGCAACCCATTCGAAGACATCGAATGTACGATTCAGTGGAAGATTCACTTCGAAGTTGGTCCCCGGTGAGGTACCTGAATGAAGAGAAAAGCCAGCCATGTCAAAGAGGTCACAAGAGAATGTGATCAGGAAATCTTCTCAACATTAAAGTTTCTGACTCATTAATTTGCTCCTTAACTTGAGAACCAGAAGTAATCCTCTATCTCAAAATGAAAATTAGAGTTTTATATCATCCAATAAACTTATTTACACCAAGAGGATTCCACAAAGTTGGATAAGTTTGCTTCTATTATTTCAGATGCTGACACTTTATCAAATAAAAGGGAACAACTAGGGCAGCTGGGTAGCTCAGTAGATTGAGAGTCAGGCCTAGAGACAGGAGGTCCTAGGTTCAAATCCGGCCTCAGACACTTCCCAGTTGTGTGACCCTGGGCAAGTCACTTGACTCCCGTTGCCCACCCTTACCACTCTTCCACCAAGGAGCCAATACACAGAAGTTAAGGGTTTAAAAAAATTTAAAAATTTGAAAAAAAGGGAACTACTAAGGCTGAGGTTCACACTGATTCTCTAGAAGTCTGGAAGACCTAAGTTCAAATCCCAACTAAGATATCTACTACCTGTGTAACCCTAGACAAATTGCTTAATTGCTCTATGCCTCAGTTTCCTCATCTGTAAAATGGAGATGATGATAATAAGCATCTACTCTCCAGGGTTGTCATGAAGATCAAACAGTATTTGTAAAGTGCTTTACAAAGTGCTATATAAATGTTATATAATGATTATTATCATAATAATCATTATATAATGCTACACTGGGGAAATTACCCAACACGGGACTAAGAGGTCATATAGGATTATTTGGCTGCTACTGGGTAACAGAAAAATGACAGGAAGAAAGCCAGCCATCCTATAAATCTACCTTCTGGACAAGTAACTCACCTACATAGCCATAAAAGTTTTAGAAACGGAGTAGAGAACAACCTTGATCACAACTCAAAGTAGTTATGGGCTAATCCCTCCATAACAGTGGTAAGTACTATGTTGATTCCAAAATAGGTTAAGAAACATATATATTTAAAATGAGAGGAGATCAGAAAGGAAAGAAAAGATGAAGGAAAAAGAAAGAACACAGAATAGATTCACAAGCCTGTTCGCCTCTTATGTTGCTTCTGCCTTCAGAAATGCCTTCTGCAGAATGCCAGGGCAGTCAAAAGATTATAAACATTTAGAGCTGGAAGTCACAGAGTACAAAATCATAATTTTAGAAAGAATGAAACTGAGTACTGGAGCCAGATCAAAATGTAACTGGGAGATATTCAACAAAATAAATTTTAAGAGAGTAGAACATCAATAGTATTAATATGTGGTTTCCCAAGTAAAATAAAAATATAAACTGAAGACTCCCTATAAATCTCTTTTCCCCAGCAAAGCATCCCCCTAGGAAGGAATCTGGAGGTAAAATAAGGTACTTTAAAATTCACTATTACCAATGCCCCCAACATAAATCCTTATTGGCCAAAGATCTGAGCAAAGTTAACATGGCCAGTTATGTTCAGCTCATGGAAGCTGTGCAAGGGCTGTCATTTCCATGACACATGGTATACATACCCAAGAGGACCCTCAGATGAGACTCTTTATTAAAAATCTAAGACAAAATATTCATTCTTATACTTGCAAGGACATGGAGATCCAGAGGCTCTGGCATCTGGAAATGAGGTACAACCCTGATAAAGGTTCAGAGAACCTCAAAGGATTCAAGCTAGAAGAGATATTAAGAGTTCATGGAATTGAGAGTAATCCTCTGAAGACCAGAGAAGAAAGGCAACTTGTCCAATGTCACAAAATAATTAAGTTAATGGCAGAACCCAGGACCCAGATCTTCTAATTCCTAATCTAGGGCCTCTTCTACCTCACCATGGAAAGCTGATTATGACCACAAGGCAAGGGGAAATGGGCAAAATTAAGAACTGGGTCCAGCATTCTTAAAAACAGCCTTTAGTCTTTCTATTTTAAATGTATCTGTCTACTTGAACTACTCTGTGATCTACAAACCCTTTGGGTCAGCTTAATTTAAATGTTGGTTGTTATTGGCTTACATACAAGGTGAGAAAGCCTGTATGGGGTAAAGCAAGCTAGTAAAAGATCAGGCACCTCAGAAAATAGTTCAAACTAGAGGAAAGGTGGAAACTCTAATCCAGAATTTCCCATATTGCTATGATCTTTGGTACTAGAAATCTATATTTTTACATATTAAACAAGCGAACTGTCCCTAATAACTTTTTTAACTTCTGCAATATTTATTGCTGAGAGCCAATCCACATGTACATAAAACAAATATCAAATTCCTAATTCTTTTGATGCAAGTAAGGATAATACTTCTGCCTTATTTGGAAAATGTCTAACATCTTTCACCACCAGCCTCAACCCCAAGGAAACCTTTATAGCCCCAGCTGGAGAAACTTCAGGCTACATTATCTCACCAACAGATTAAACGCCCTCAAAAACTATCTTGATTTGGCACACTTTTTATTAGTATGGTTTTTCACTGAACTATAAGGAAACTTACGTGTTATGAGATGAAGAAATCCAGTAATGAGACAAGGGGTTATTCATGTCTTGCATGTCAACAGAGTCATATTTATCATCCCAAATGCTGTTTTCTTTTGAAAACAGGTAAGTAAGGAACTAAAAGAACAAAATAAAATAAAAAACAAACAAGGAAAAACAGTCAAGAAATATAGAGACCAAATGTCAATGAGAATAAGCGGCCAACTCTTAACGATAAGGGAAGAATTATCCAGTCAACAAGCCCCAGTTTCACCAATGATTTCATTCTGTTCTCCCAGCCAGAAGTTTTTGCCACAGTATCTAACCAAGTAACAAATTTCCTGAAATAGATGGGCTAAAATTCTTCCTTTCACCTTCTCCTCATCACTTCTCTTTTAGAAATTCTAATAAATCATGAAAGACCCTAAAGAGAAACAGGTGGCCATGAGAGAAGGAAGAGAAAAAAGTTGTACTAAGATACAGACAAGACAATGTGCGCAAATAGAAGTTCTGTATCATTAACTGAACTGTGTATTGAAATAAGATAAGTGTAAATGAAAAGTCATCTTCAGAGAGCTAAAAACTATGTATGTACAAGATAAAGGCATTTCCCAACAGTGGGAAAGGGACTCATTCACTAACCTCATCAACAAACAGGAATGGTTCAGCTGTTTCTCTCATAGTGTCATCTATAAATTTTGTCATCCGCTCTCTTACTTTACTTAGATCCTGTGCCCAGGTTTCCTTAAAACAAAAATGAAAAACAAAAAGGAAAGAATTATTACCAAAAGACCACAAAGGGAAGACATGTGGATTTTCATCCAGAGTTTGGTGGAAAACAACTATGCATCCATACACAGATTGGCATAACGTTATTAAATTTATAAATCTTTTATATAATCAAAAAAAGAGGATGAGCAGGTAGCTCTTGTGATATCAAGAGAAATTGAGGAAACTCTTTAGGTGAACCTTCTGTGGCACATTTAGGAGAGCATTTAAACAAGGATGAGCTACACAGGATAGACAGGGACTCAAATTCTGATCTCTCTTGTTAGAAGAAATGTCCATATCAATGAGACCGATGATCCATTGGAAACCCATGATTTCCTAGATTCTAGATCATACAAAGTCAATGAAGCTTACACATATTGAGAAAAATTGCAATGCAGATGCATGTACAACCCAGTGGACTTGCTCATCAGCTCAGGGAAGGGGGAGAGAAAAGGGGAGGGGAAGAAAATGAATCATGCAATCATGGCAAAATATTCTAAATGAATAATTTGTCATTTAAGTAAAAAAAAGCCAATGAAAACATTTTAAGGTATTTTATAAACAAGCAGATATGATGAAACATATGACCCTACTCTGTTTCCCCTGTTCAGTTCCAAGTTTTCTAATGTTTATACAGCATTTCACCAGTGATATAGTATGACTAACAAGAAATCAGTTTTTCTTAATTCTTTCTGGTCTAAAATATTCTAAAATTTTTCTTTGTCTTTATTGAAAGGAAAAACAAATGTGTGGCCAGCAGTCTTCATGACTGGGCACAATGGGACATAGACCAAGAAACCTGTCAGGGAGAAAAGAACAAGGTCAGATACAAATAAGGTAACCAAAAAAAAAAAAAAACCTTCTTTTGCCTTACTGTTAATAGAAGAGAACAATGAACCCTTCTATATGTTTTTGCAAAAGTACACTAATAATTAAGGCAAAACAGCTGCTTCCTTATAATAACCCTTTCATTTGGATGCACTGGCAATAAAGTTTTTGCATACTGGAGAATGATACGTAAAAATTTGGTCTAGCTGATACAAATCAGACAGGGCTTCTGCAGTCCAGTCAAGAGTTTCCTTCTAAATTGCTATAATTCACCTCCCCACCTCAATCCCCAAATCAAACAGACTTTGTGTTATTATTTAACTTGGCTAGAAAATGTATCAGTATTTTCTAACTGCAATTAGGGAATATGATGTTCTCAGTGCTAAGAAGTCTAACACACCGGGATGAGAAACACTTTCCTGGGGGTTTTCCTGGTCACTGACCCTTAAATGGAAAAGGGGATTCTGCTGCAAGTCTACTAAAAACAGCAACATTTTACTCAAATGCCATTTGTGAGATGCACAAGCTGAAGCTCTCTGTAAATAACACAGGTGTGACCTTGGATATGTCACTCACTTCTTGGGACTTATGCTACTGTGAGGTAGCCAAGGGCAGTAGTATCCAACGCAAAAAGAAACCCCACATGCAGATCCCTGTGGTGGCATATTGATTAGAGAACCATAGATTAACATCCTCTATGCTCTAATATATTTTTATTTTGTTAAGTATTTCTCAATTATATTTTAATCTGAATCTGGCTGCATTTAGGCTGTGTTTGACATTCTGGTGTAGAGCACTGGACACAAGTTAGGAAAAGCCAAGTGCAAATCTTGATTCAGACACTTACTAGCTGTACAACACTGGGAAAATCACTTAATCTCTCTCTCAGCCTCAGTGTCCTCATCCATAAAATGAAGATAATAATGGTGTCTATTTCAAAGAATTGTGAAAGTCAAATGAAATTACATATGTAAAGCATTTTGACCATCTTAAAATGCTATATAAATGGGAGATATTATTATTATTATTAAACTGAGAGCAATGGATTAGATGAGCCACAAAGTCCCTTTCATCTTAAAATCCTAGCCTTACTAGGTTTTGATGAAGATTTCAAATCAATTAAAAGCACAGGAATTGCCACATAGGGCCATCCCTTCAATCCTTCTAGCCTAAGCCTTAATCTCTGAAGGGGGCATCCCGGGTTTGTGCCAAATATGTCTACTCACATTCCCCCAAGCACACTTGGCACTTCACTGTCTGTGCCTTTGCTCATACTATTCCTTGGCCTTAGGTCCATCATTTCCCCTTTAGACCTCACTTTCCTCATCTATAAAATGAGAGTTGGATGTGTAATATAAGTTAATAATCCTATATTACAGATGACTTTTAAGTGGCTTGCAGTCTAAATCTATGCTCCTATAATGCCTCACCTGGAAATGCCCTTAAATGTCCCTTCCATCAAAACTATATTCATTGCTCGATGATCTTTTATGACCCAAAATTATGTCTACCAAGTCACCCTAGCACTTTATTCTATTATGATTTTAGGGCAATTATCCCATAATGCCTGGGATCATGAGTTAACTATTTATGTGTTTATGTTCCCCCAATTAAGCTATACCTTCCTTGAGGACAACAATGAGATCTTAACCTTCCTTGGATCTCTTAAAGAGCCTAGGACAATGCCTTACACATAAAAGTTGCCTTTAAAATATCTTACTCATTGATACATTCTTGTTCTAGAAACAGAACAAAGTTGGTGTGGTCAAACAGAAGCAATGGACTTGGAGCCTGGAGACCTGCGTTTCAGGATCCCATCCCAGTAAAAAAAAAACCCTTAGAGTCCTAAAGCAAGTCAATTCCCTTCTCTGGGACTCAATCCTATTGCCTGTAAAATAATAATGTTTGGCCTGCCTACTTTACAATATTTTTCTGAGAATGAAGTGAGATGTGGTATGTGTGCCCCCAGTCCCAAAGTCTATTTATATAGGACTCTCTCCTTATTGGTGGAGATCAATGACCTGCACCTGTGTAAGGGATAGGATGGAGTTGGCAAGAGGAAGAGAGAGAATTCTTTAGTTTTCATTCAGATTTCTTCAATTTTCTTAAGGCACTTCTGGCTTCTACCTTTGAGATATGAAAGAGGTCTTGTTTCCAGTGGGAGAGCTCCTTCAGTCTATTACCTGATATGTATTATCATATGTGTACTTCTCTGATTTCTGTTTTGCTATCAAATCGGATAAATTATTTTCTTGGCTATTGTGTGCATTCATTGTAGAACTGACATTTGGTCAGAAGAGGGTCAGGCTTTCCATATAAAGCTTGGGATCCTGGTTCCCCCATTTAATGATAGAGCATTCAGAAGTTAGATTGAACCTAAAAACAATATTCTCTAGGCTAATAATATTTAAGAGGATGGATATAATCTGGCCCATTATCTACTTTTTCTGAGGAGAGCAGCAGGGTTTGCCTCTGGCCCCCAACTCCTTGCTTCCCCTCCTGGCAGGAATCAATCTCTCTTGGAGAAAGGGGGGTGGAGAGAAGAGTTTAGAGATGTTTATTCTATTTCCCTTAAAGCCACACAAGGACACTCTCATGCTACATGGGGGGGCCTTGCTACAGAGACAAAATGCTTTGTAAGTTTAATATAAATTAACATAAATGCAATATAAATTATATTGGCCTTTTGAATCTAATATTAATATAAACTATTATTACTAGAAATTGGATGATTTTTCACTAGATTTATCCACATGGTAGCTCAACTATTTACTCATATAATTATATAGAAACTTCCCAAAAGTTTTAGAGCCTCTATAGGTCCAGTGAGAGCCCAAGATGTGAGCCTAGGATTCTCAACAACCAGGAAATATTTCTATTCACCCATTTTTTAATCTGTTGTGGTATTTTTTGCCACCAGATGGCAGTAGGTACACACAACTAAGAAGGCTTATAGATTGCAGAATTTAGACCTGAAATAACAATGGTGTTAATAATAACTAACATTTCTATCACATTTTACAAAATTATCTCATTTAATCCTCACAATGTCTAAGGATGTTTTTAGCTCTAATTCTCAAAGAAAGAAATTGAGGACCAGAAGGTTAAGTAAATGGCTAGTAGTCATAGGGCAAATAATTGCCTAAGGTGGGATTCAAAGATAGACTTGGTTCTCACTCCAAATGCAGCACTCATTATGTGGCCTAGAGGGCCATCGAGTCTAACTCTTGGCTTTACAGATGGGGAAGCTGAGATTCGGCAGCTTGCCCAACCAGGATTTGGACCTCAATTCTTGTTGCTCTAGGTTGCCCCTTCCTTGGAGGTCTTCAAGAAAGCATTGGATGACCCCTTGTTCGGTCTGTTATAATTGGGATTTCTCTCTTTTGTGGGGTAGATCTGATGGTCACTGATATTCCCACCATCTCTCATATTCTTGGATTCTCTGAATTTGTACAATTCCCTCTACCAATGCAGACCACCAATAGCCTCACACCTCAGTCTCAGGTAGGTTAGGTAACACGTTCGGGATCACACATCTTGGAATGCCAGGCTTCCTTCGAGACTCAGCTCAAATCCTGGCTCCTGTAGGGGGCTTTTCCCAATATCCATAGCTCTTACAGTTAGTTACCTTCCATCTATTTTGTGTGTGTGTGTGTGTGTGTGTGTGTGTGTGTGTGTGTATACATATTTATATAAATATATACACATGTAGCATCTATAATTATATAGTACATGTTACATATACTATATATTACATATAAATAGTATCTATATAATTATATAGATATATATTACAGACATATTTATGTATGTGCTCTCTGCTATGAGAATGTTAGCTTCTTACTGGAGGAAGTTGGATTTTTTAAGAAAACATTTGGTATCTTCAGAGCTTAACACTGCCTGGCACAGCACTTCATAAATTCCTGTGAATGTGTCAGAAGCAAGACTTAAACCTGCTAAGTTCAAAGCTAGTTCTCTCTTCCCTGTTCCATGTTATTTCTCTCTAGGTATTATATACTAGCTTTGCACAGTGGCAAGTATCATAGCCAATGAGGTCTAACCGACACGCGATTATTGCTCATTGAAAACTAGGTATTATATACTATTGACTAGCTCGCATTTTTATGGCAATTTAGATTTTGCAAAGCATTTTCCTCACAACACTTTGACTTTACACAGGAAGGAACTGAAGCCCAAGTAAGTTGAACTAGCAAATTTCCAGGTTTTTTTTCTAGTTCTAACCTTATCAATTAAACATATATTTGTTCTACACCTACTATGCACAGGTTGCCGGGCTGGAGCCTGTATATACAAAAAGGAGAGAGAAAAAATGGCATGGCGCTTGCTTTTGGAGAAATATGTAATCTAAAAAGGGTAAAGGTAAGATTTGTTCACCACTAAGCATAATAGAGTGTATGCCATTGGTACCTAAGAGACCTCAGGGAGCCCTCAGAATTCAAAGAGGAAGAAATCACTTTTTAGCTGTGCAGATCAGGAAAAGTTCCATAGAAATTAGTCAGAGTGACATGACTGTGAGGGGTTAAGAAGTGGATGAGGGGGAAAGCCAAGGAGGCAGTGAATGCAGTCTACTCTGCAATAATTATCAGGGAAAAGGGGAAAATGTACATAGGACATTTTATCTGAGAAGGCAGCAAAGTGAAGGTTTAGTTTGTTTTAATAAGGAGACATAGACATAAGCATGTTTATAGGCAGAAGAGAAGGAACCAGTGTAGAGACAGGAACTAATGATGAGACAGAAGAGATAATGGATGGAGTAAGTTTCCTGAGGAGACAGGAAGGGATGGGATCATGGGCACAAAATAAAGACATTAACCAGGTCAAAAAGAAGAGTTATTTTATCTTCAAAGTCTGGTGTCAAAGGATAGATGACAGGGAAAGACACAAAGCTTTTGAGGTACTGGAAAATGGGAAATGAGGGAGCTCATAATTAAGCATAAGTATTAAGCATAGGTATAAGAAATAAGTAGGAGTTGAGACCATGTAGTAGGGGAAAGAGAGCAGAGATAGTATTGGAGTATACCTGGTCAGATAGGAGAAGGTTCAAAATAGCCTTCAATAGAAAGGTGGAAGAGTCAGTCAAAGATAAATTGAGTTAACTGCCATGCAGCATTGAGGTAACCTGTCCAAGGTTACACAGAAGTAGTACCAGGTCTCTGGTTCTTTCCGCTGTGACCTGCTTTTCTTTAACACAATGCTCAGCTCCTCAAAGTTGTGAAATGCCTTCTGCCAAAGTGATTTCATTTTATGATCCCCCACCCTAGTTCATTCAGTGGCCAGTTCCTTTTCTTCTCTTCTTACCTGCTGTTCATGCATTAGAAACCTCTGGAAATCATGCAAGTGAACGGCAGATGCATCTGGCCGGTCTGTATTTCTATTAGCAAAGAAAAAAGAGAAATGATGATTAGAGAAAAACTCCTTCCCACAAAGTTAAATAATGGTAGTAGCCATCAAGTAAGGACTCATGATCTTGGTGAGGAAACTGTCCAAGTACAAGTCTGAAAGCTAACTTCCCTTCCCAATGAGCAGGTGGTTCACTGAGACTAATCTTTCTACATGTCAAAAATTGGAACCTTTCATTTTTTCCAAAAAGGAAAACTACTATCCAGACCAACAGGTTACAACCTAATCTCATCACGAGTATGAATGTGTATAACTGTTGATTAAAATGGAAGAGATTTCCTGGGTGTATTTTTCACAGAAACAAGGCTGGATGTGAACACCATTTATATAACAAAAATCTGGCATTATAGGAAGGATTTTACACAAATCTGTAAATAAACAATTTCCCTTAAGATTTTCATGGGCGGGGGTCCTTTCTGTTTGAACCAATGAAATATAGAACGGGTCAGTGCTTCCCTTTTCCCCCCTTTATTAACAAATTAGGATAAACAAAAATACAGCTAGGTGATTCTGTGGCTAGTGATGGTCCTAAAGTCTGAAAGACCAGAATTCAGATTTGGCCATAGTCACTTAATATCTTTGTGACCCTGGGCAAGTCACTTAACTTCAGTTTCTTCAAACTTCAAAATAGGAATAATAATAACACCTACTGCCAGAGTTACTATGAGATATTTGTAAAGCATTTAGCAGAATGCCTAGCACATAGTAGACACTTACATTCTTGTATCTTTCCTTCTAATTAAAGTATTTACTCAAAAACCTTATCTTCTTTAACCAATTGATTTTGTTGCCAATTATTTTTATTTCATAAATCTGGCAGTTTCATTACACTGTAGTAGTATAAAAATACCTTTTGTAGAATTCGGGTTTTTAACTTAAAAGTGCCAGAGATCCACTTCAGAATATGCCTACCTGTTCCAATTGGTTAAGAGTTTACTTGGAGCATGAACCACACTTAGAAACATCCCAATTTCCATAGAAGAGTTGTGTCCGATAACACAATCAGTCCCCCTCTGATGAAGAGGAAGGGCTAGCAATAGATTTCTATCATTAAATAAATGGCCAAAGCCCACACTGGGGCCTTTACCTTCCTCAAGGTGACAGCATCCCAATGGAGGGAAAGAGGGCTCTGCAGGGTAGAACTGGAGGGTAGAGGTGGAAGGGAAAGGAGCATACCCAGCACAGCTGTAAATCTGATAGACCTGAACAAAGGTTAGAGAAAAGCCTCACCCCAGAATAAACACAGATGAATCTTTTTTGAACTCATCAAGAATCTGAAAAATAAGACAAAGAAGAGGAAAAATAAGGAATGCATTAAAAAATGAGTGCTAGTCAATGAAAATCGACATTTTCATTTATTTGTAAATATTTTTTTTAACC
Organism: Gracilinanus agilis; assembly: GCF_016433145.1. Taxonomy (NCBI): domain Eukaryota; kingdom Metazoa; phylum Chordata; class Mammalia; order Didelphimorphia; family Didelphidae; genus Gracilinanus; species Gracilinanus agilis. The sequence goes on from NC_058131.1 coordinate 217,505,467, forward strand.
CTTGTACTTCGGTGTATTGTCTCATAGGTGGAAGAGTAGTAAGGGTGGGCAATGGGGGTCAAGTGACTTGCCCAGGGTCACACAGCTGGGAAGTGGCTGAGGCCAGGTTTGAACCTAGGACCTCCTGTCTCTAGGCCTGACTCTCACTCCACTGAGCTACCCAGCTGCTCTATTTGTAAATATTTTAACGGGCTAATTTCTAACTTTAAAACTGAAGTGAAGATAAACAAACTTCTAGTAATTTCTTTCACAGCCTTTAATTTATGCTCTAACAGGGACCACCAAAATCCAGTTGTTCCTCCTGGAACCCAAATAAATCAACAAACTTTGACTGAATGCCTACAGTGTGCATTTAACACCTTCCTTCCCAAGTCTCACCCCCCTTCCCAGCTTCTCCAGAATTATTTGGAAGCCCTAGTGTTTGAAGCTTTGAGTAAGAAACAAAGGAATTGATATCTACCTTCTCTTAGATAAGTAAAAAAATTAATTCATGCTAGAAACAAAGGGATAAACACACAGAATGCAAGGGAACAGATAGCAGACTAATTACCTGCTTCCTCCTGACAACTCACTCCCCCCCCCCCCTGCTCCTGCCCCTGTCAGGGGATCAGAGACCAGAGCAGGAGAATCAAACAATGTTCTAAAAAGAAAGCACCATTGTTTAAATTTATAGTTTGTTTGAAAGTTTGACTTATTGAGAAAATATGGAGTTTTGATTCCTATAAGCATGTTCTACCTACAACTAAATGAAGATCATTCTTCAGAAAGGAAAACTAACAAAGTCAAAACCTATGAGGATGAGGTAACATAGCTAGAACAAAATTGGAATCTTCTTTTAATTGATCCAAGCTCAGTCAATAAACATCTATGAAGTGCCTACTATGTGTCCATATGTGCTGGGCACTAGAGACACAGAAAGAAGCAAAGGACAGGGACCTTAAGAATCCTGTCTTCAAGGAGCTCACAATCTAATAGGGGAGACCACAAATAAACAAGCTATATACAGGAGAAATTGGAAATAATTAAAAGAGAGAAAGTACTAGAATTAAGAAATATGGGGAAAGGCTTCCTGCAAAAAATAGGATTTTAGTTGGAACAAGAAGGAGGCCAGGGAAGCCAGTAGGTAAAGATGAGGAGGGATAGCATTCAAGGCATTGGGGACAGTCAGAAATGAAGCATCTCACAGTATCTTATTCACCAAACAGCCAAGAGGCCAGTGTCATTGAATCAAAGAGTACATGAGGGAGGGGCAGGAAGGTGGTTCAGTGGATAGAGATCTCAGTATAGAAATGGCAGGTCCTGGATTCAAATTTGATCTCTGATACTTCCTAACTGTGAGACCCTGAGCAAGTCACTTAACCTCAATTGCCTAACACTTACCTTTCTTTTGCTTTGGAACCAACACTTAGTATTAATTCTAAAACAGAAGGTAAGAAAGCACATGGTGGGGAATAAGTAAGAAGACTAGAAGAGCATGGAGGGGATTTCTAGGTTATGAAGGGCTTTGGATACCAAAAAGGATCTTGCATTCTATTCTTGGTGTATTAGGAAGTGACCAGATTTTACTAAGTAGAGGAGTGACACAGTAAGATTTACACTTTAGGAATATCATTTTGTGGCTGAATGGACAACGTTTTAGAGTGGGTGGTGATAGTAACGGAGGAGAGAAGGGGGTGTATTCAAAAAACGTTGCAGTGGTAAAATCAACAGGCCTTGGCAATGGGGGGGAAGTAGGTGGAGAGTGAGTAATTGAGGATAACACCCAGGTTATGAGCCTGAGTAACTGGAAAGGTAGCAGTGCTCTTTTTGTAGCCCCTGAACTTAGCAAGGTATCTGGCACATGGCAAGTACTTAATAAATGTTTATTGATTGCCTTCAAAAGCAACAGAGAAATTTGAAGGGGAGAGGGGTTTAGAGCAAAAGGTGAGTTTAGTTTGGGACATATTGCATTTAAGTTATTTACAGAACATCTAATTAGAGGTGTCTAATAAGTAGTAGGAGATGCAAAACTATATAGATTAGCAAAGAGGATGGAATAGGACAGGGAGATATGAGAATCATAAGCATAGAGATGATAAATAAATCCATAAGAACTTATGAGATCACCAAGTGAAGTAGCATGAAGTCAGAAGAGCAGAGGGAGGGCTCAGGACAGAGCTCTGTGAGATACCAAAGGCTAGTGGCCATGACCTGGATGAGGACCCAGCAAAGGAGACTAAGAAGGAGTGGTCAGGTAGGCAGGAGGAGAAGCTGGAGACAGTAATGTCCCTAAAACCCAGAGAGAAGAAAGTATCAAGGAGAAGAGGGAAATCAGTAGTCTCAAAGGCTACAGAGAAGTCAAAAAGAATGAGGATTGAGAAAAGGCCATTGGATTTGGCAGATTACTGGAGCAGTTTTATAGAAGGTTAAGGTCAAATCATAAAGGCAAAAGATGGATTATAAAGATTTAAGAGAGTAAGAAGAGAGAAATTCAATTCATCTGTGATAAGTGGCCTTTCAAAGAGTTTAGTCATAAAAGATAGAAGGGATATAGGATGACAGTTAATAGGCATGGAAGAATCAAGTGAGGATTTTTTTCAAAATGGTAGAGAATTGGGCATGTTTGTAAGTAACAGTAGAGACAGTAGAGAGGAGGCAATTACATATAAGTGCCAGAGTGAGGATGACAGAGGAGACAATCTGCTAGAGGAGATAAAATGGAATGGGATCATTTGAACAGGAAGAATAATAAGTCTTGCCAAGGAGTAAGGCCACTTCATCATTTGAGACAGAAAGCAAAAGAAGGTACTGAGTGGGAGGAATGAGGAAGAGGAGAAAAGAGGGGCTATAAAAAAAGGCACTACCATCTTTCTACTTCCTCAGGCTCATAGAAAATGGCTTTAATTTTTCTATAAAATATGAGAAAAGGATCTCATCTGAGAGACAAAAGGGAAAGGAAAGCATAGAAAGTCTGAGGAGGAATAAAGAGATTTGGAAGAGCTACTGTTAAGAGTGATTTGATAATGGAGGTACAGTGGGATTATCTAGCATCAGGGGAGGACCAGTTGAGAGACTGAGTAACATAAATTTCTTGTGGACCTGGTGAGAATGCATACATGATTTTCTCCACCCTTATTGAGTAGCACATGTTCAGAGTGGAGGTGGTGAACAATGGGAGTGATCTAAGGCTAAGGGGTAATGTGATGCCTTGAAATGAAGATGACACTGGGGCTTAATTCTAAGTATGTTATCTCTCAGTGGAGTGACATTGGGCAAATCACTTGGTCCCTTCATCCCAGGTTTCAGTTTTCTCTTCTGTAAAATGAAAGAGTTAACCAGAAAATCCCCAAGATCTTTTCCCAGATCTAGAGTTCAATGGCTGACTTGGGGAAAAAATTGAGCGCGCACACTATGCCATTCACTATTCTGGCCTATGTCTAAGTTTGCTTGAAGAGAATAGTATGAAGGAAGAAGCAAAATAGAGATGCCAAAAATATTCTTAGGGTAATGGCATGGCCCAGACATGGCTATTGCCCAAAGGTGACTATGCAATACCACGGGAAATACAGAAAAACACACCAGTGATGACAGAGGCTGAATGATGCAACAGAAAAGAGTATTAGCCTTAGAGTACAAAGACCTGGGTTTATAAGCCAACTCTATTCCCTATACATTACTGAACAAGCCATTTCCATCTGTGGGCCTCAGGGTTCCAATCTATAAAATAAGAGAGTTGGTTTGACGACTATGGTCTCCTGTAGTTCTAAATCTACTATCCTATAATTATTAATAGTGATGATAATAATAACAACAACTCTCATATTCTTCCTTACTAGAATCTTATAAAGTCAGGAATGTATTATTATTATCATCATTTTACAGATAAGGAAACTGAGGCCCAAAGAAGTCAAGTAACTTGCTGTTAGTTATACATCTAATAAGCAGCAGCGCTGATTTCAAGTCATGTCTTCTCACCCCAAACCCAGTAATCTTCCCATTATATTTTAGCTGCCTCTCCCAGTGGATAAGTTGTGCTCTGGAAGTAAGTTGGGCCCAGCTGGAAGCTCTCACAAATATTCTGGGGGAGGATCTCAACCACCAAACTGATTATCTACCTCACTCCAGAAGGCACAAGCAAAAAGCAACTTTCTTCTTCAATAAACACATCAGAATTGAATCTGTTTTAATTTGGGGAGTAGGCCTTCAAAGACACCAAGGGGGCCCTTCAAGGATTAATGAAGCTTCCAGATGAGATTAAGTTACAAGTAGCAGAAACCCTGTGAGCATCTGCTTCTGGGATTGTTGGGAAGGGATAGGCTTGTAATCACACTTCAACGAAACCTCATTAATTCACAACCTACTTAAAAAAGAATTTATTATGCCAAAGACTTGTTTCTCCTAACATGTTCCAGATCTAAGTAAAAAGGACTCAGTCTTAAATCAGCAAACTTGTCATTTCTAAAGATCAAAGAATTAGATTCTTTCCTGGTTTCCAATTTGGGAGGGTTAACAATTATTATAGTACTACTATTTTTCCTGCTGCCTATGACCCACATTGCAAATTGTGATTTTTTTTTCACATCCTTGTCTCTTGTTACTTAAAAGAACCACTTAAACCTTACTTTAGATCTTGTTTGGAAGTAATCAGACAATATTTCTTTAAAAAGTCTTCTATCAGGCCACCATGACCTTTCTCCTTGTCTTCTGAAATAGAATTTTACTATTATGCCCTATAACAGGGTGGAAATATCCCCAGAAAATTCAATTACACTGCTGTGGCCTGCTCTGTCAAGCCACAAGATGTGAGGCTGGGCCAATACGACCCAGCCAGACCTGCTTCTCTCCCCTGATTTTTCTAAAACACAGCTGAAACTCAGCATCTCTCGCCAAACATTCAACACACTTTAAATTAACATGTTCAGGGTTGATGGTTCTGACTCACTCATCTCTGAGGGACTAACAAAAAAAGTCAAGGCTGGCCCAGATGTTCCAGGAGAGCTTCTGCCCTCACTCTCCACCAAAAGTTGAGGTGGGCAGGTGCCAAAGCCAACCAAGCTCTTGGTTACCCTTCCCTAGCTTGCTAGCAACTCTACAGGAAGAGGGATGGGCATGATGAGGCTGGGATTGTGAGCACAGAGGTCAGAGATATAACAAAGAAATGTGAAAATTGTAATTACCTATGCTCTTCTTTCTAGAAACCATACCTGGACCTGGACTAAAGTTGCCCTGCTCAGACCAAGTACAGTGCATTGTGTTCTTATCTCTATGCCACATATCAGGAAAGACAGAAGGAAAGCAACCAGGATGGTTAAGTGAACAACCCTGCAATCATGCCAGATGAGGATCAGCTGAAAGAACTAGGACTACTTAAATTAGAGAAGATATGACAGGAACTAGAAGGCAGGAAATATCATGATAGTTATACTGTATTCAAGTATTTGATGAGCTGGCTTCCCTTCATTTGAAGGATTAGACTTGTTTTGTTTGGCCCCAGAGGGCTGAGCCAGGAACCATGAGTGGAGGATAAAGAGAAATAATTTAACCATGAGAGCTGGACATGGGTGGAATGGGCTATTTTAGAAAGTAGGGAGTACTCTCTCACTGCAGGTCTTCAACCAAGGCTTAATGATCACTTGACATGGTATTGTAGAGCAAAGAAGCCCCATTGCTATCCATAACACTCTAGCTTGTGACTCAAACCAAATTAAAATGCAACAGAAATATTAAATAAAATAAATAAAAATATGAGAACACAGACAAAGTTAGTATATGGTTTTATAAGTCAATATTCAGTTCAAAGAGATCCTTATGTATGGTTTAATGGCCTCCACTTCTATTTGAGTTTTACACCACTGTTATAGAGGGAATGCTTATTCAGGTCTAGGTTGGCCTAAATAACCTCTGAGGTTACCCTTCCAAACCTGTGGTTCTTAAGTTTGTCTTTGCTCTATCCTTTAAGAAGAAAAGAAAAAGAATGCATGAAGTTACTAAACCTGTCGTTAGATATGAAAGGGTGTTTACCTATTTAAGAAAACTCAAGCATCCCTTTACAGACAAGTGATGTAAACAGAGGACAGATTCATTTAAGAGGTTGCTTTTGTGATTTACAATGATAAATCATTTTCATTTTTTAATTAGCCAGGACCTCAGCCATACATGGTTAAATTTCTAATTTATCTTGTATATATCTTGTTTATACACAATGTTACATAGTTGTTTAAGGACCCTAAAGACCAGCTAATCCATTGGTTTCTCTTGTAATACAATGGACTTTATTTTATTCACTTAATGCTATTCTGAGAAGCAGTCCACAGGCTTTAACAGACTGACTGCCAAAGAGCACAAAAAAGAGCCTCCACTCTACATACTCTTTCCATTGTGCTCCCTAGATTGCTTGTTCCAAGTGTAACTAATTAGTTTTCATGTTAAATCTTTTCCTTTCCCACTTCTTTTACCTTCTGACTCTCCCTGAGAGTCTTCCTCTTGATTGACACAGTCTGTCTGGCCTCCTTTCTAATACTTCTTACATTCAACTCCTTAGTTGAGGTAGGGGAATCAAAATACTTCTCGCTCCCCATTATTATTTCTAAGTTCATCCTCTACCATCATCATGTAGTAGCCTTTTCTCTTTTGAAGTTCATTTAATCTACCACCCAATCAAAATTCTTGGACCAGTCTTCTGATCTTTAAGACCCTTCCCTTCTTTCCTCAATAAATTCTATGCTTGGTTGACAGTTTTTCTCTCCTCCCTAACACTTGCCTCATATTAGGAGACTTCCACATACACATTGATATTCCTTCAAACCATTAGCTTATTCATTTCCCATGACCTTCTGTTCTATCTCACCTCAATTACACATAAAGATGGTTCTGTGATCTTGCCATCATCCACAAATGCACATTCATGAACTCTGATATCACCCTATCTGATCACAAACTCAAACATTCCATTTCTCCTTCTGCCTCCCCAAACTTTGTTGTTCATCCTCACTATAACTCCAATCCCTCAATTCTTTCCCAGGTTGTCACCCCTTCACTGGCTACTTTCTTTCCCCATTATGACCCCTTGGTGAACCAGTTCACCTCTACCATGTCTACTTCTCGTGAATCACTTGCCCCTGCCTTTTCCTATTACCAATTTCATCCTGCTAAGTCTCAGCCTTGGATTATTGTTGCTTAGATTCTCTTCCTGTGCTGCCTAATGACACTGAAGAGAATTATGAAACTGGCCCAAATGGATCCACTACAAACTAATACTACATTGCCTGAGACAACTAAGAAGAGAAATGGTTTACTCTTGGTCACACGTGTGTATATGTCAGAGGCTGAACTTGAACTCATGGACTGACTCCAAAGCAAGCTTTTTAACTGGAAGGCCATGAGGCCTTTCCCACAAATACATGTCTAACTATATATTTATCTATATAACACACACACACAGAGAGAGAGAGAGAGAGAGAGAGAGAGAGAGAGAGAGAGAGAGAGAGAGAGAGAAAACTTTGTTAAATAGAGCTAGCCACTGTTTTTATAAAAGTTTCCATCAGTCCTTTAGTAAATCCAAAAGTTTGCACCTCACATTACTTACTAATACAACCTAAATATCTATCTAAATAACTTTACAGAGGGGACAAATAAGCCTCAGGTCACTTGGGTGTCTTTATTTAGTCCCTCTCTGTAGTGCCCAACCCAGACCAACCCGTCCCCAACTCAGACAATCCTTCCTCCATGCCTTCAAATAAGAAAGAAGAAAAAAGCAGATAATTTAAAATTAAACTTAAGGGGAAACCTAAGAAGATCATTCAAATATTGGCTGCCCTTACTGATTTCTGTTGATCAAACATCATCTTTTTGTAGAATAAGTGGAACTGTTCAAAGCTGAGTTCATCCTTGTAGGCACCTATTTCCTGTGAAGGAAAAACAACAAAATCAGTCCAGATTCCACCTCAAACTCAATCTCTTGTACCCTGACAACAAAGCTTGAGTTGTTGCTGTGTCAGTGCCTGCCTGCCTGTGCAAGACTTGCCCCTAGCATTAATGAGTGGGAACTCATTAATGAACTGCTCCTTGGGGGAAGAATCTTGGGTGGAGGGGGAGGCTATAATCAGTACCTGCCCTTTCCAGGGCTCAGAGTTAGAAGGCTGCAGATATCCATTCTGAAGAAAGTACACCTCTTCTGCTTGAGGAAGGAAATGGTACCTGGAGCCCTTTGATCAATTAAAATTTAATTCAACCAAAATGTATTGATCAGATATCTACTAAATTCCAGGAACTGTACTAGGTACTAGGGATGTAAAGACAAGAAATAGCCCCTACCCACAAAGAGCTTATGTTCCACTAGGGAAGGGGTTGGCAACATATGGCTCTCGAGCCATATCTGGCTCTTTTGAGGGCCAGATATGGCTCTTTCTGCAGAAGCCATGAAGTCAATTTTTTTTCAGGCACTGTTACAGGAGCGCACACTGTGAGCACTGTACAGTTCTCATGAAATTACATTTTTAAAAATGTGGCGTTTATGGCTCTCACAGCCAAAAAGGTTGCCGACCCCTGCACTAGGCTGAGGGGGCAACATAAGCAAAAATAAGTAAATGCTAAATCTATGCAAAGTGAATACAGAATAATTTTGATGAAAGGAGAAATATGAAAAGTAGGAAGGGCTTCTTATAGGAGGTGGTACTTAAGCTAGCCTTGAAAGGAAATAAAGGTTCCAAAAAGCAGAGAGGGAGGACATTCCAGGCATTGGAAACAGAGCAAAATCATGGACCTGGAAAATGTACTAAGTAGGGCAGGTTGGCTGACCAGTAGAGTACTTGACATGAGAATGAATATTGTGTAACCAGCCAGGGAAGAGAGACTGGAGCCAAATTATGCAAGGCTTTCAATGCCAGAATGAGAGGCGTTTGTATTTTTATCCTATTAGCAACAGGGAGCCACTGAAGCTTCCTGAGTAGAGTAATGATGAAGTCAGATCTATGATTTAGGGATATCAATTAGGCAACTGGGCAAAGAATAGACTTAGGGGAGGAAAGAGTGGGTACAGGGAGACTAGTTAGGAGGCCACTGAGTTGCTCTTACATGTGACAGAACCTTCATGGCTGAGCTCAGTTAGGTTCACGTGGCTCTATGTAGCTAAAAATAAAAGCCCATTGAGACCAGTCCTAACACTGATGCTTTGTAGAACTAGAAGAGAAATCCTGGTCTCATTGGCTGCACAGCTCCCATGGCTGCATAGGTGGAGTGATGCTTTCAAAACTGTTTTCAGGGGGCAGCTGGGTAGCTCAGTGGAGTAAGAGTCAGGCCTAGAGACAGGAGGTCCTAGGTTCAAACCCGGCCTCAGCCACTTCCCAGCTGTGTGACCCTGGGCAAGTCACTTGACCACCATTGCCCACCCTTACCACTCTTCCACCTATGAGACAATACACCGAAGTACAAGGGTTTAAAAAAACTGTTTTCAAAAGAAGGTTTTTACAAATGCTAAAGCAAATCAGTTCTAGAATGCTGGCCAGAATAGACGGGTAAAGGGGGAAATAAGCTGTTTGAGAAGTCCAGGTCAAAACAGCCCAGTGACCACTGGTTCCTCAGGGTATTTTCCCAAACTCTGAAGTGTTTCTGAGGCACTTCAATGCAGATATAGATAATTAAGATAATAAAGAAGAAAAGGGACCTTTCATTTTGCTTTACAAAAATTTCAAGTGAGAGCACTGAATCAAAGACTGTGGAAGCAGGATTGAGAGGGTCACCCTAGGAAAAGTTTTTACCCCTGAATTCAGCTAACTGGGAAGGCATCTCCACCACTTACCAGGAATTTGTCCTTCAGGAACTTGGCACTGCTAACTTTGAAGTTTACTAAAGGAAGAATGGCCTTCAGTTCTCGGAAGCTGATACTGAAAAGAAACAGAGGGAAGCTCTTTTACAAGCATTTCATCTTGAAAGATAATGTTTGACTACAGACAATGATTGACAGCCAAGTTATATCTTTATCTAACCACTGTGTTTGATTCTTCTCCATGAAGGAAAAATCAGTCAATAAACTTTTACCAAGCATCTTCTATGTGCTGAGCATGATAAGAGATACAAGAAAACACAGGATATGGTACCTACCCTCAGGATCAAATAGGATAATATTTGTAAAGTCCTTAGCATAGTGCCTGGCACAGTAGGCACTAAATAAATATAAGCTAACATTATCATTGCCACTGTTAATATTTTCAGGTCCCCACTACCCTAAAAAAAATCTTTCCTTTAACCCAGCCATATCTTCAAACTATCACCCTAAATCTCTCATCTTCTTCATGAGTAAACTTCTAAAAAGAATACTACATTCACCTCTTCAGCTTCCTCACCACTCCTCACCCCTCATTCATTTTAGTTCCTGAGACCCCCACTATACTGAAAATCTCTCTCCATGGCGAGCAATGATCTCTTCATCGTCAAAGTCAATCACCTTCTCTCAGTCCTATTCTGAGATCGATCTGCAGCATAACACTGTTGAACCCACCTCCTTCTTGATCATCTCTTATCTCCTCCAGCTGCCAAGGCATTACATGGTTCTCCTATATAACTGCTATTTCTCCATCTCATTTGATGGCTCATCATCTTCGTCATGATCCCTGTGTTTAAGAGCTCCCAAAACTCTCACCTGGACCTTGTTCTCTTCTCTTGGTGCTCTTTCCCTTAGTGACCTGACTTGGTTCCAAAGATTCAAATATCAATTAAATTGTAATTATCTCCAGTCAGGATCTCTCTTAAGCTCTTGACCTACATCTCTAACAACATGAAATTGTATCATGCATCTGATATCATATGTATCATATGATACCTTTACATATCATATCAGTGCCTCACGGAGTAATGACATCATTTCTTAAGCTAAATATTACTCCATCGGGGCAGCTGGGTAGCTCAGTGGAGTGAGAGTCAGGCCTAGAGACAGGAGGTCCTAGGTTCAAACCCGGCCTCAGCCACTTCCCAGCTGTGTGACCCTGGGCAAGTCACTTGACCCCCATTGCCCACCCTTACCAATCTGCCACCTATGAGACAATACACCGAAGTACAAGGGCTTAAAAAAACAAACAAATAAATAAATAAATAGATATTACTCCATCACATGCACATACCATGCTTTGTTCAACCATTCCCCAACTGATGTACAATTGCTTTGTTTCCAATTTTGTCACCAATAAGAATACCATCACAAAAAATGTGTTATTGATGGGACCTTCCCATTGGTCACCTCTTAGAAAAAGTATATGCATAGTGGTAGTATAACTGTTAGTTGCTTAGTATGAACAAAGAGCAGCAAAGGAACCAAAACCAAGAGAATAACACATATAATGACTACAATGGCATATATGAAATAACAATAAAAACAGCTATGCTCAGATTAACTGCAATAAAAAACCTTGGTCCCATTGAACAACTGGTGAAAAACACAACCTTCCTCTTTATAGAAAGGTGAGCATATGAAGCCTACGGTCAGCTTAAGTTTCTTTGTCAGTCAACAAGCATTTACCAAATGCCTCCTGTGTGCCAAGCATTGTATCAAGTGCTGGAGATACAAAAAAAAGGCAAAATTATTCCCTGATCTCAAGGAGCTCAGAGTCCATTGTCACTTTGATGGCTGATGGCAGCATCCATAAAACAAACTCCTTTCTGAGTTATATGCTGGGCATGAAAGATAAGTTGACAGAAATGATGGAGGGAATTAAAACAGGCAGTTCTAACATCAACTCAAGATAAATTAGACCAATTATGACAAATGTATTTAATGGCCAAGAAGGAGGCTTGGCCATGTCTCACCACTCTAAGTCATTATGACCAGGACTGGGGTGCCTCTAAATTGTGAGAACCAAACCTGCTTGTGACTTGGGCTTGAACTAAATCTGGATCAAAGAGCTGTGGTCTGTATAACTTGCCCTTTTCAATATTTCCAATGTTCTGTGAATCCCTCTCCCCAAAAGACAAGTTAAGTCTATACATAATCACTGTGTTTGATCCTTCTCTTTGGGTGAAAAAAAATTAGTCAATAAACTTTTACCAAGCACCTACCATATGCTGGGCATGGTAAGGGATACAAGAAGACACAGCATGGTCCCTACTCTTGAGATCAAATGAAATGTCTGTAAAGTGCTTAGCATAGTGCTCCATTAGTCATTTTCAATAGAAAATGAGGAAGAAAACAGGCAGAAGTGAGGCTAAGAACCTAACCAGGGCATATCCATATAAATTCTTTCTGAAAAAATTCCAACCTTGTACAAATAAAACTAATAGGAATGCAGCTTATTAACAACTGTAAGGACAAATTAGGAATCGGAATGACTCTAGCAACTAACATGGTGATGGAGCTCTGGAAGCCAGAAAGAACTCATCTAGGTTAAAATGGGATGAAGAAGAGAGGCCCAGAGGGCACAAGATGGGCCAATAAAGATCACAAGAGGGTAATAGAGGGAACTATACCTGAAGTTGGAGGAATGAAGCTGGGCCCCAAATGCAGAGAACTCCTATAGAAGTGACAATGAGAATTATTGGGAAAATATCATTATGGACTGGAGGCAGGAAATTGAGAGATCAAGAGAGCTGTCTTCAAGTACTTAAAGGGCTATTACATAAAAGTGGAATTAGCCTTGTTCTTCTTGGTCTTAAAGAGGGAAACTAGAAGGAATAGGTAGACATCACATTGGAAAATATCAAGAAAAACAGAAATTAGAAATATGCAAAATTAGAATTCAGTTCCTTGGGCAGAATAGTGATTTCTCTTTACCAAAGATTGCTAAGCAAAGTTGGATAACCACTTGTCAGGGATACTTTACAAGGGTTCTTGTGCAGTCACAAGACTAGCCCTAAAGGTTCCTTATAACTCTGGTATCCTGTGGTTATATGTGGGTCTATAATATACCCAGGGTACTGTGTTCAGTTTTGGGTGCCACATTGAGCATCCACAACTTGGAACTCATGTCCAGAAAAACTTGACTATAAAAACAGAGACGTTAGAAACAATACCATACAAAAGAACAGCAAAAATAATTTAAAACATTTGGCCAGAAAAAGGTGGAGGAATAGAGAACAGAGAGGAGGCAAGGGATAGGTACAGAATATGTTATGGTAAGTTTTGAAGCCCTAGAATTGATTGGGTCCTCACAACAAGAATGAAAGGTAAGCAATTTCCACTAACTCAGCCCAGAGCATCTGCTGATCTCGGGCATATTCCCATCTAGAAAGCAGCAGTTGCAAGGAAATAGTCCTATTCCCTTGAGTTTCTATATATTCCCCAATTATATTTCAGCTTCAATTACCTTTACAAAAAATAAATCATTTTGTCCCACAACAGTCTCTTCCTTTGTTTAACAAGGGGGATGTGGGATGACAGGCACACTAATACAGTATTGGTTAAGCTATGAATTGGTTCAATTATGCTGGACATCATGTTTCACCTTTAGAATACAAACTCCCTGAAGTTTAGGGCATTCAACTTTGTTTTCTCATACCCAGGAGACCAGAACATGTACTTAATAAATGTTTATTGATTAACAGAGTCACATCCCATTCAGCTGAACACCTTAGCCATCTGTTCCAACAGGTAGTTTTGCTTGACCCTTTTCCTTTGTTCAGTGGGAGGAGACATTAAGAGAATATTAAGAAAAAACTACTGTTTTTTTAAAAGGCATCAATATAACTTTTTTTAAAAAAAAGAAAAAAGTATCCTTAGAGGAGGGAGTATCTTACCTAAAAAGCAGAAGTTTGTTCTACCTTAATGAAGTAAATTCATTCTTATCTAGTTCTGTGCCCATCAGTTCTCTAAACAATCCAGGACCAAGAGCAGAAGATGATGAGGATCTAAAAGTGCTTGGTCCAAAATCAAGGATACAGTTACAAGAATAAGGCAGCTATTTTTCAGAAGCACTAATTTGAGAGAGGAAGTAACTCTAGAGGTGTCAACCTCGGCCAAGGGCTACACTGTGGCCTACAACTGAGTTCTTCCTGAGTTCTGATTGAACAAGACTAAAATGTAATTGGGAAGATATTTAACAAAATGAATAAAAATGCAGTAAAACACAGATAACACATTTAAAAATTAAGTCAATAAGCAGCTGCTTTCAAGAGTCCTTTAGACAGCAAGGAGATCAAATCAGTCAGTACTTAAAGAAACCAGACTCTTCACTGGAAGGTGAATATGAAGCTGACTTTTAAATACTTTGGCCTTATAATGAGAAGATATGACTCACTGGAAAAGACTCTGATGTTGGAAAAGACTGAAGGTAAAAGGAAATGAGAGAGACAGAGAATAAGAAGGATAGATAGTGTCAAGGAAACAACAGACATGAACTTGGACAGATTTTGAGAAATAGTGGGAGACAGAAAAGCATGGGGTCACGAAGAACCAGACATAAGTAAACAACAAGCAGTTGCAGGGATCCTTATGTATGGATCAGTAGGTCCCATTTCTATTTGAGTTTGACACCATTGCCCATGGGGGCAGAACTAGGACCAACAAGTAAAAATTACAAGGAGGTAGATTTGGACTCAAACAAAAGAAAAACTTTCTTAAAAATATCAGTTGTCCAAAAATAGAAAAATAAAAATGGACTCCTTCACAAAATAATGAACACTCCATTGTTAGCAGTATGCACCCTGAAGCTGGATGATTACTTCTCAGGGACATGACAAAAGGAGGTCTACTGAGAATAAGTAGCTCAATGAAATGTCCTCTGAGGTCCCTTTTCTATGAGGTCTGGCTCTAAGGTCTTCCCACTCTAGGTAGAAAATATACATAAGAGCCTGGGTCAGCCTGGGTCAGAAGCCAAGAAGAAGGCTCTCAGGGAGTAAACATAGGCAGTGAGGATTACAGAATCATAGGATTTAAACTCAGAAAGAAATCTTAAAGAGCATCTAGTCCAACATTCTCATTTTGCAGATAAGGAAAATAAGGACCAAAGACATTAAGTATCCAAGCTTGTCACAAAGGAAGTAAATAATAGAACCAAGAATCAAACTGAGGTCTTTGACTCCCCATTCAGAGCCCTCTTCACTATATACCAGAGGCAGGTGTAGGGCAAGCATAGTTCGAACTTTCATGACTAATCTTAGCCTCAGAGATGAATAGGCATCTTCCTTCTCTTGGTGGAAGCAAGGGATTATGGGTGTAGATAGAATACTACATTCACTCCCTGTTTCACTATTTTTCTTTGCTACAAGGGAGGGCTCATGGTGTGAAGACTACAAATTCAGAAATAATACAGTGGAAAAACAAAAAGTTAATTTAACTAAAGATTAACTTTTTTTTCAAATAACCTTACACTTAAATTAGTTTGAAAATTGAATGCCTAATTCTCTATTTCCTTATTTATAAATAATTTCTACTCCAATATGGCAACACATATGTGGAGCTAGAGGACACCTCATAGATTATATAATAATTAATAATAATAACAATAAATAGTTGATCATTGACATAGTGCTTTAAAGCTGGCAAAGATCTTTACAAATATTATTCCATTTGATCCTCACAGCATTTGGAGGTAGGTGCTATAATTTTCCTCACTACACAAATAAGGAAACTGAGGCAGAGATATGGTTTTACCCAGGGTCTCACAGCTAGTAACAGGAGCTTCATCTAACTCAGGTCTTCACTCAGGTTTTCCTGGGTCCAACTGCAGACTCTTTATGTTCCATCTAGTCTGAACCATATACTTGGGGAAACTAAGACCTAGGGAAGTTACATGACTTGCCCAGGGTCCAACACATAGAGGCATTTACCACAGTAAGATTGTTCAGCATCCTGGTCACCCTCCTCTGAATGTTCTCCAGCTTGTCAACATCCTTCTTTTTTTTAAAACCCTTACCTTTCATCTTAGAATCAGTACTGTGTATTGGTTCCAAGGCAGAAGAGCAGTAAGGGCTAGGCTAGGGGGCTTGAGTGACTTGTCCAGGGTCACACTGCTAGGAAGTGTCTGAGATCAGATTTGAACAAAGCACCTCCCATCTCTAAGATTCTCTTATTTCAATCCACTGATGCCCCAGTGTCTGACAGGACAGAGCTCTCCTTACTTCCATCATTATAGATTACTGCCTCTCCTAAAGCAGCCTGAGAGACCCCTGGCTGCTAGGCAGTATGGCCCTTCTGATGTATATATTGAGCTTGGGAGCAAATGGACACACCAAGGAAAAAAAAAAGGACTCAGAGTCTGATGCCTCCATTATCCAGACAATATGGATTTCCCCTTGGTCAGCAGGACACTTGATGTGAATGCTTTGATTCCAATCACATTTTACCTACCAGTATTCATCTTTTTTAAAAATTATAATTATTTTTCTCCTTGATTCCTTGTAAGTCCATTCATTCTTCACACACACACACACACACACACACACACACACACACACACTTCTGACAACATGACCCACTTCAGCTATAGAATGAAATAGCCTAACTTTGGCCAGAGGGGGTCATCTGAGCAGCCTTTCCTTCTGACTGACTCAGGAGTGAGGTCCTGGACCCAGGCAAAGGCACGAGGGTTTTATCAACGAGCCCGTCTGCAGACTTTGAAATGGAGTATGTCTTTATAAGCTCAAATAGCTAACATAATTCCCTGAGGGGTGCCTAACACCAGGCCAGTCCAGAAAAAAGAAAAGGGATCTGAATAACAGAACCCAATGTAGCTCATCTTCCTTCTTTAAGAAATCAAAGTCATGCGGACAGGAATAGGAAGTAAATCATATAAAATTTTACTGTCACATAAAGGTTATAGCTGACATTTATATAGTATATTAATTTTTTCAAAACACCTTTAATGCATTTGCTTTAACTGATTTGATCCTCAAAACTCATGTGAGGAAGCAGCTAGGTGGCTCAGTGGATTGAGAACCATGTCTAGAGATGGGAGGTTTTGGGTTCGAATCTGCCTTCAGATACTTTCTAGCTGTGTTACCATGGGCAGGACATTTAACCCCAATTGCCTTTACCATCCTTCTGCTTTAGAATCAATACTTACTACAGAAAGTAGGAATTTTTTTTAAACTCACATGAGCTGGATAGTATTAATTAACCCCATTTTGTAGATGAAGATACTAAGGCTAAGAGAGAAGACTTACCCAAGGTCACAAACCTAATAAGGATCTGGGGTGGATTTCAAACCCAAGTTCCCCCATCTCCTAGTTCAATGGTTTACTGACAACCCCATGCTACCTCATTAACCAACAAGATGTCAGCCTTCTTCTTGGTGTCCTATTTCCCCTGATTTCTTTTGGGATTCCTTACCTGACTCAGCCTGAGAAAAGCTGCAAAGCACACAGCTGCTGTTCCCAAATCCCTTTGTGACTCCCACTTCAAGGAAAATTTTTACAAATCCTGATTTTTGAGAACTTTTCTTGAGCCCGTGTTTTCTTTCCTCCAAAACAATCAGTGCCCCCATGAAATGAACAGTTGACAAAATACGGTTGTTTCCTGAGAAAACGCCCTGTCCTGATGTGATGCTAAATTATTCACTTTTATTTCTGGGTGGAGAAGAAGCGAGTGATTCCAATTGGCTTCTGAGCAAAATGAGCAGCAACCAAATGTCCCTCTCCCCACTAAGAAAGCTACCCGCTCGAGCTCAGACCTTCCTAACAACTCCTGGCCAGACTAGTAGAGCAGCCTCCACTCTGGTCTCTCTGGCCCAGGTCTTGACCCACTTCAAACCACATTCCATCTCAAAGGGCTGGCCATGTCTCTCCCCTACTCCCACTCTCAGAAGGCAGAGACTTCTAGAATTAAGGCACCAGGAAAATTATTCCAGAGATACAGTTCTGGATTTCAGTTTTTGAGACAATTAGAAGACAAGTAGGCTTCAAGATACTGGAGGTTTGTGGTTGCTGTTTTTAATTCCACAACACAAAAAAGTCATCTCGCCTCCTAGGGCTAACTGGCCAGGCAGGAGTTCCCACATGGGTCTTCCTTATACTACTGAAATCACAAGAGCAGTCCAAGATGAAACATTATGTATATCTGGGAAATACTTGACAAGCCTACAAAACTTTTTCATCAAATTTATATCACTCCAATATTAATTGAGAATCTATTACTACAAGGTCCTATGCTACCTTTTTTTTAACCTTTTTCTTTCTTCCATCTTAGAATTAATACTGTGTATTGGTTCCAAAGCAGGAGAGCAGTAAGGGCTAGGCAATTAAGGATTAAGTGACTTGCTCAGGGTCACACAACTAGGAAGTGTCTGAGCCAGATTTGAACCCAGGGCCTTCCATCTCTAGGCCTGGTTCTCAATCCACTGAGCCACCCAGCTCCCCCTATTCTGTGCATCTAAAGTCAAATTGAGTCAATAAGTTTCTACTAAAAACCTACTGTACACCAGGCACTGCTCAGGGCTGGGTGTACAAAGAGTGGTGGAAACAGCTCCTGCCATCAGGAAGCTCATGGGCTAATGAGGGAGACAACACACAAAAAACTATATTCATATATACATTTTGTATATGTACATATATATATACACATACACACATATATACACAGAAGATAAACTGAAGGTAGTCTCAGAGGGAAGGCACTAGCTGAAAGGGAACTGATGAAACACTTTTTGCTGAAAATGAGGTTTTAGCTGAGACTTGAAGGAAACCAGGAGGCAGAGAAGCAGAGGGAAAGTACCACAAACATGGGAAAAGGCATGGAGTATGGGACTGCATGTGGTAGGGAAAGCAAGAAAGCCAGCATCCCAGGAATGGAGGGAAAATGAACAGGAGCAATGTGTAAAATACAAGGAAAGATTAGGAAAAGGTAACAAGTATTATGCCTATTTTGAGAGGGAGAGATTACTGCTCGTTAGGATCTAGGTAGCAGCAAAAAGTTTTCATGGAGGTAGTATTTGAACTGGGCCCTGAAGGAAAGGCAGGAGACCAAAGAAACAGCAGTGAGGTGGTGCAATGGATAGAATGTCTGACCTTCATCTTCCTGAGTTGAAATCTGGTCTCAGACACTTAATAGCTGTGTGGACAAGTCACTTAAGTCTATTTGCATCAGTCTCCTCAACTGGAAAAGAAGCTGGAAAAGGAAATTGAAAACCACTCCAGTATCTTTGCCAAGAGAACCCTGAATGGTGTCTCGAAAAAGTCAGACACAATGAAAATACTGAACAACAAGAAAGATATTGAGATGTTCTAGAAGATGATATGAGCAAAGGGGCTGGAAAAATGGCACCAAAAAGAACAGTATGATCCAGTCCTGAAAAAGAAAGCTGGATTTGGGCACAGAGAAGAGAAATATATGCAGAGGCTTAATGCTGGGGGAAAGTCCATGTTTTGTTGTCAGTGTGGTAATTTCAAAGCAAACAGCACCAAATAACTTTTCCCTGATACTCACAGCTGAGAAATAGGTGCCCATAATACCAGAATCTCTCAGTTTTATTCACAATGCACAAGTCATCTACATAAAGAAGACAATCATGGAACACACTGTCCTTGGCCTGAAGAGAATGAGACTACCAAATGAATTTGTAAATTCCTTGATGCTCCCAAATAATTTGAACAAGTCAAAGTTCTCTTCCAGCCAGCAAGGAATAAAACAAAAAGAAAACTGACTCTCTCCCTAGTTTTGGGAAAATCAGAGGAAGAGGTCCCCCCCCAATGCAAAAAATAGTAACTTTCCTCAGGACCCCTCCAAAGTTCTCCCAGATGGTCCAGTTTACAACAGGCTAGCTATAGAAGAGAAATAAGAGCTGCTACCCTAGCCTCCGTACCAGTGGGTACTTGAAAGAAGGATGAGTTACAGGATGCCAGCAAGCCAAAGGTTACTCGGGGCAACCCTAAGCCCCCAAAATAGGCTACCCGGACACTAAAAATACATAATATATTGTAAACTTCCTTTTAATAGGAAGCCTCTTCTGTTGCCAGCAGTGAGATATTGGCATCTAGTTTAGCAAACCAAAGTAAACCAAATCTTTTCCATTATAAAGGGGTCCCCTGAATCATAGGCTCATAGGAAGCACTGATCTACAGCTAAAAACTTCAGATTCTGATCAAATCCCTTCCTTTTACAAGTTAGAAACTATTAAGGTCAAGGGAAGTTAAGTGACTTCCTCAAATTTACAAAGGTAGTAAGTATTAGAGGTAATATCTGAACCCAGGTCCTCTGAATCCTGAGTTCATATTCTTTTCATTCAATTCTTTCATTTTGGTATTTCAAAATATCTGCCACTTTATTAGTGTGGACACTCCTTCCACTGGCAAAGACCTTGGCCCTAAAGATCTTGGCAGACAAATAATGTTGTAATCCATTTGTTGGTAGAAATATCTTCCTGAACTTAGTTGTTTCTTTAAATGGAGATGATCTTAATGGATCTTAATGGAGTTAAATCAACTCTTCTGTTTATGAATATCTTGCAAAATTTAGCAGAATATTTTATTGTTCTTGAGGTGCTTTGAAAGAGCTGGGTTTGGCTAGAACCTCACACCTGCCATTCTTTGCTGGGAGCCTTGACAGATACAATAACGAACACCTTATAAGCCTTTATCTAAAGCTCATATTTCTCTAGCTTGGTAGAACCTAGAAAATCATTCTTGTATTCTCCCCCCTCACCCCACCCTCCTCCGGCAGAGCCTTCAAGAACTTGGGGTTATTTCTAAGCCCCGCCCCAGGATCAGTAGAGTCTTTTTTTTTAACCTTTACCTTCTGACTTGGGATCAATATTAAGTATTGGTTCCAAGGCTAGGCATTTGGGATTAAGTGACTTGCCTAGGGTCACACAGCTAAGAAGTGTCTGAAATCAGATCTGAACCCAGGGCCTTATGTCTCCCAGCCTGGCTCTCTATCCATTGAGCCACTCAGCTGCCCCAGGAGTCTTAAGAAACAGCAGTCATCCTCAGGCTGTTTCACTCTCTGGTGATGATACATGCCTAGAGCTACCTAATATTCTCCTCTCCATAAAATATGTTTTTATTCTCTAACACATGAAAATGAGAATTAGAATTCAAACGAACCAGAAAACAAACTGTAAAACAGTCTTACCTATTTCTCCGAGTTTGGTCTACAGAATAAATTTGCTTTCTTAGCCAACTAGAAAAAAAAGACCAAAAATTAGAGAAAAGAGCAAAAAATTTTTGCATTCACATAATAACTTAGGACATGAAGTTAATTCTGGCCTGTGATAGGACAGGAAGCTAATTTTGTCACTCTCAGACTAGGGATCTTTCAACTGCATTATATATTTTCCAATGCCCTTTTAACCACAAACACCTTTTTATACTTTGGTGCTATCTTAAAGGATCTAAAATAAAGAAACTGATAAGACTTGCTCTTCTTTGCCCTGGTCAAACCTCAACTGAAGTCATCTGGAGTATTTAGCATTCAGTTCTGGGAGACACATTTCAGGAAAGACAGTGTGTCCAGAGGAATCTGACCAGAAGAGGGTAAGGACTGAAGAACAATCCCTATGAGGATTGGCTAAAGGACTTGAGGAAGATAAGAAAAGACTTAGAAAGGGATTTAAACCAAATTCAAATATTTGAAGGGTCCTCATGGGCCACAGATTAGACATTCTGTATAGTTCCAGAGGGAAGATCTAGGGGAAATGGATAGAAGGTATAGAAAGACATATTTTGATTCAAACTAAGAAGGTATGTTCAAACAATTATTGCTATTCAATAGCAGAATAGGCTGCCTCACAAAAGAATAAGCTTTTCATTCGGAGGAGCATTCAAAGCATAATGGATAGATAACTTAAAGAGGATACCATAGGTTAGGAGCCTTACCTAGGTGACAGATTCTGAGGGCTCTTCCCTTTACATTAATCACTTTCAATGCAGGTAAGTTCAAATGGCTCATTAGGATGTTTCAGGTTAATTTAAAACAAAAATCCTCACACAAAAAAATTGAATTTAGAGACTGATAGTCTCAGATCTTTATCAGCCCCTAAAAATGATTTTTGACATTTTTGGATGGATAGGGATAAACATAGGAGGTCTAGAAATATTATGGTACAAATTAAAATGTAAACCATTTAAATTTTCTAAAGGATCTTAGGGCCAAGAGAACTTGGATTCAATGCTATCAGTTCAACTCAGATTAATCCTGTATTAAATCACCACCTTTTTTAATTTAATCCTATCTGAATGTTTTGTTCTCTCCCAATTTCAATGCATTACTGATCATAATTGATCATAATGCATGAGACCGTGTGGTGCAAAGGACAGAGAACTACCCTTAGAGTTAGGAAGACCAGGATTCAAGTGTTGCTCTTGACAAATACTAGCTGTAGGACTGAGAAGTCCTCAGTTGCCTGGATATGACTTTCTAAGAATCTGAGTTGCAGAGTGGACATAGATATGCATTGATAAACAGAGTTTCTCCCTTTGCACTTCTCTTTTTAATGATGAAATCATAGTTCTGGATCCACAAATAAGCAAACTAATCACAACAGCCAGGGGACAAAGTATAAATGATGGATATGATTTGAGAGCAGTCATTATTTGAATGTACCTTCCAGATGCATGTGGGTTGAACTGCCTACCTACATGACAGCTTCCCCAAACATCCCAAAATAAGCAAAAGAAAATGGAAAAGATGAAGTACCTCTCGGTAATAGTTGGTGTTGAGGCATTCTGGGCTTCTTGGTGCAAAATTGTCAAGCCACAAAGCCATTTACTAGCATCTTCCTTGGAGTCAGCTGAAAAGATAAAGAGAGGAACTGTTATGTGGAATGCCTGGTGGGTGGTTTGGCTCAAGTGCCCCCCAGTCTTGGATCTCAAGGCCTGTTGTCTGACAGATCTAGATGGAAAGGGTCTCCTGAGGTTCTCAAGAGATTCCCAACCATATTAGTCCTGCCAATGAAAACATATGGTAAAAGCTAGAGTTTCAACAGATAGATTGAAAGGGAACTAAATGCCATACTGAGAAGGGCAGTGGATTTAATGTCAGGAGATGTGTCTCCCATTCCAGACTTCCCCTGTTTGCTCTAACTTCTGTTATAGAATATGTATATCATGGTGCCAGGGAATCAGCCCTGCACATGCCACTGGCTCTCAGCAAACCAAGAAGGTACTGCACAAATGAGAGAAATAAGAGCTTAATCTATTATTATCCTCATTTCACACATGACAAAATGGAGGTTGAGGTGTTGCATACTCAATCCCCTTAATGGTTTCTCAGGAACTAAAATACTAAAATTCATAGCAGTGAGGTCCATTTCCTTCTTTTCAAGTCTCTAAAATCCCACCAACCAAACGTGGAGACATATGACTACCTTCTTGTGCAAGGAAAACCTTTTTTTTCCCTGGAAAGCCTGGAAGTAATAATCCAAAGAGAGGAGAGCAGTTCAACACTGGAAAACTAAGGTTGGTGTCTAGGTGATGAAGTTTGGTTCCATGACACCACTAATATGCCATTCTGCTATGTTACTTTATATCATTGGAAGAAATATCCATATCTACAAAATCTTTGGAATTACTGAGATAAAAAATGGTTTTATAATAGTAAAAATAGAAGAGAAGAAAGACCAAGTTTGTTAGTGTGAATGTCAGTGATAGGAAGGGCCTTAGTGATCATCCTTTCCAGACTTCTCATTTTGTTGTTATGGTTCAGTTATTTCAGTCATGTCTGACTTTTCATAATCCCATTTGGATTTTCTTTGCAAAGATGCTGGAGTGGTTTGCTATTTCCTTCTCCAGTTCATTTGACAGATGAGGAAACTGAGGCAACAGGGTAAAGTGACTTTTCCAGGGTTACACAGTTAGTTAGTACCTGAGGCCAGATTTGGACTCAGAAATCTGAGTCTTCCCAACTTCAAACCCAACACTTTCTTCTGCACTACTGAGCAGCATATTACAAATGAATAAACTGAGGATCATGGAGGAGATGTGACCTGTCCAGTTTATGGTCATTTAGTGGCAGAAATGGGACTAAGACAGATTTCTCTTATCTTTGTACCTAGGGATCTTAGTGCTAATGCAAGACTAAGTAATGGTACAATGGGGGCAACAGAGCAAAGGGCTAATTTCCATAATTATCCATTAATATGTCAGATACTCATTATGATCATGTTAGATAACTCAAGCCAGTATCAAATCTGAATATACTTTATTCTGGGAAAGAGGCTGCTTCACATATCTCTATTTCCCAGATAACTAAAAGCTGCCCCCTTAAGCATCAAAAGGTCTTTATAAAAAATTTTAACACTTTATGTGTTAGAAGTCTTTCTATTAATGAGTGCCATTAGAATACAATGTTGGGTGAAATGATCCTGAAGAGGAGAGCTCATTCCAGAAGGACAAGATTTTATAACCTTGGAGTTGAGATGGGAGAGTGGAGCTGGTGATAAAATTAAATATTTCTCCTTAATGGCTCACATTTCAAAAGTGTTTTAAGATTTACTAAGCAGTTTCCTAGAATATATTAATGCTCTCATGGATAAATTGCTTCTATGAGCTCACACCTATTCAAAATATGTCTTTAGTGATTTTGTCTGTTAATGTATCCTCCCCACTTCTCATCTATTACCTTATTTTCCCTCACTTCTAAATCAGATGCAAAAAGAATAAAGAAAATGTGTCTACCCTTCTATCCAGAAATCCCACACAGTTCCCAGAAACAAAAGTCCCAAAATGTTCTTAGTTGCCCTTAAATAGCAGCAAATCACCGCAAACAGGTAAAGACACACTGACTGAGGCAACCTCATAGAGTGGAAAGAACACTTTACTTAGTCACAGAAACTGAGTTTGAATCACCTGGCTCTGCCCCTTACTATTTACTTCTTGGCAAGTCACTCAGCCTCTCTGAGCCTCTGTTTCTTCACTATCTAAAATGGGGGGTGTTGGTTTCAGTGATCTCTAAAGTCCATTACAAATCTGGATCTATAATTTTATGGTTAAGGAAGAGTTATTGTGGTCTATGAATGCAAACAGTGAACATTACTGTACCATAAGAAATGACAAAAAGAAGGAAATCAAAGAAATATGGGAAGACTTACATGAATTAATGCAATAACATGAATACAAAGAATAATAATACAAAATGTAATGTTATGTAATTATAACAACCAAAATTCCTCTCATAGAAGAAACAAAAAAATTCACTTTACCCCTTTATTGATGGAGATAGAGGATAAGGAAAGGAAGGAATGTGGATATATAACACAGTACTGTCAGAGGCAGTCAATGTGTTGAGTGATTTTAACTGGTTTTTGTTCCTTTGCTACAAGTGAAAGCTCACCTAGTGGGAGAGATCCGAGGGTATATTCAGAAATAAATATATAAAAATCAAAAGGCATCAACACAACAACAAAAAAATGAGGTAAAAAAATATAGATCGGTATACTAGAGTTCATGCCTTCTACAGAATAAGGAGCATATACTTTGTGGTAGCTATTTTCCTTTCTCCAGAGAGGAGTCTTTTATAGTCTTCCCATGTTTCTCTGAATTCTTTATATTTTTTATTTCTTGTGAGGTAATAATATTCCATTACATTAATTAATTTAGCAATTGATGAACACCGACTTTGTTTCCAATTCTTTGTAACCATATACACACAAAAAATTTGCTATGAATATTTTGGTATATATGTGACCTTTGTTTCTGCTTTGACCTTCTTGGTGCACATGCTTAGTAGTGGGATCTCTGAGTCAGAGTATGAATAGTTTAGTGACTTTTTCACATAATTCTGAATCATTTTTTTTTCAGAATGGAAGGACCAATTCACTGTTTCATCAGCAATGTAGTAGTGTGCCTGTCTCTCTTTAATCCCTCTAACATTGTCTGTTTCTGTCTTTTGCCATCTGCCAATTGAAATGTGTGATGTAAAATATCGGTTTTTTATTTTACATTTCTCTTTTTATTAGTAATATGGACCAGTCTTTCATGTGATTGTAAATTGTTTCCAATTCTTCTTTTAAGAAATATTCGTTCATATTATTTCAGCACTCATCTACTAGAGAATCATTCTTGGTCTTCCATATTTGTTTTTATTCCTTTTATATCTTAGATTTTTATCTGAAGTAGTGGAGGCAGTGTTTTTTAATCCAATTGAAAATTTTCCTTCTCATTTTTTTACACTGATTTTGCTCATGCAATAGCTTTTTTTAAATTTAAAATTGTCTGCTTCATCTTTAGTGATTTCTTTCTTTTATGTAGTTAAGAATTCTCTCCTAGTCATAAATGTGAAAAGTTCCTCTAGTCATTTTCTTCCAATTTATTATGTGACATTTTATATTTATATCAGATATCCATTTGAAAATTATTGTGGTATATGATATAAAATGCTGGATTTCTTTTTTTCCAAAGAGTCTTCCAGTTTTCCCGGCAAGTTTATTGAATAGGGATGCCTTCCTCAAGTAGTTTACATTTTGGGGTTTATTTACATTGGGTTATTGAATTTAACTACTTATAATTCTTACGTACACTGTTTGTCTCATTGATCTATTTTTTGTTACATATTATGATATGGTCTTGCTGGCTAATAGCTTAGAATATAATTTGAGTTCTAGAGAACTATTTCCCCTTTATTCCACACATTTTTAATTATTTCTCTTAATATTTTGGATTTTTTTCTCCAAATGAATTCTGTAATTATTCTACCTAGTTCTACAAAGCTAGTGCTAATTTGACTGGCATTACAAAAATCTATAAATTAATTTAGGTAGTGTTTTTTTATTTTGTTGGTATGACCCATCCCACAAATCATATTTCTCCAATTATTTAAGTTTTCCTTTATTTCTGTAAAATGTGTTTTGCCACTGTATTTATGTAAGTCTTGAATTTCTCTTGGTAGATTGACTTCTAGATATCTGCACATTTTGCAAACTCTGGCATACTCTGTGCATATTTTAATAAAGATATATTTTATTAACATATTACTAATCATATATTATTAAATAAAGATATACATGCAAGGACAATATTTAAAGACTTTTTAGAGATGAGAAAATAGGCATTTGGGTCATTAGTCATCTTCTATCTTCTCAAGTGCCTTTTTAAAGTAAAATTTAACACCATTCATGATTTTTTTCCATTCCTTTTAGATCTTCCCCTTGAAAGTTCTTGAAAATCAATCCCCATGAGCCTTCAAAATTGTTTTGCCTAAAGGACAGATTTTTTTCTGTAAATATTAGCCAGACCCAGATGTTCTTCCTAATTTCATTTTTTTGACTGCCATTTCCATTTCCTCAAATGGTACATCTGGTACTGTGCCCAAATGTCATTGTTTCTAATGTCACTGGATATAAGAATAGACCATTAAAGAAATTCTCACAGTTCTCTTCCACTATATCTTTATTTCCCACTTAAAGGTTTGTCTAAAATTCTAAGAATCATCTAGTTTAGCTTAAATTCATGAGAAGCTTTTTTCCATTTTTTTCCTGTATAGGGAATTCATAATCTTTTCAGTTCAGAGACTTCAAAATCTTCCATTATGGTATACAGTAATGTTTTTTCAAATAAGTTTCTATTCTAAGCAATATTGTTTTTTGTTGTCATGTCTCTCCTCCTGGCAAGAAGACCTACTCTTTGCTAGTTGGTATGGTTTCTGGGCACTTTTCACCTCTTCATTGTGATGATTATTTTCATTTGTTACAAGAAATCATAATATGGTCAATGGCATTAATTTTATTAATTTCCTTTTTTTAGATACAATAAATTAGTTAACTAGGCTGGCTTAATGCTATCGTAAGTACACACGAGGCTTGCCATCTTATCTCTATGCTTTCTTTGGATTTGTTCTTAATTTAACCTTTGCTTTAACAAACTGATTGCATGCAAGCTGCTAATTCTGAAATAACCCACACTTCCATAACTTCTATTAATTATTGGTTGGTTCAGATACAATAGATTTTATTTTTCATGATACTATTCAGCATATTCATCATAATCCAACTCTTCTTAAAAGAAGTTTTAATGACACACAAAGATGATTGAAGTTTCTGATTAATTCACAAGTCTTTGACTTCAATTCAATATGCATTTACTAAGAGCCTACTATGTGCAAGGAACCCTGGGAGGCAATGGAGATACGAAGACAAAAATTAAGAAGCTCTTCCCCTTCAAAAAAGGTTATATTTTTCTGGGATATTTGCCATGTACGCAGATAAAGTCTACATAGCAGAATGTAAAGGGAACAGTGGAGAGATCAACTGCTACTTGAAAGGGAGAGAATATTTTCAGCTGGTCCCTTATGGAAGGCGTCAAGGCATAAGTAGTATCTGAGTTGAGCCTTGAAGGAATATTGGGAATCTTGAATATTGAGAATCTGAAAAGCAGAGATGACTAGGATTTCATGCTTTGTTTTTCCATAAGTATCTCCAGTGCCTACCACAGTATTTTGTTCATAATAAACATTTAATAGATTCTTTCTCATTCATTCACTCATAGGAGAAAGCTTATATAAGTACACAAGGGTGGGAGATATCCTGCTAAGTTCTGAAAACAGAGAGATATCCAGGTTAGCTAGAACCTAGAGTTTACAAAGAGAAGACATGTAAAGAAAGGTCAGAAAATTAGACTGACAACAAAGATTTAAAAACCAAGCTAAGAAGTTTTTATCTTATCTTTTCTAAATTAAATTTATTTTTTTTGAGATCACACATCAATAAAAATTTTAAACATTTGTTTTCTGATATTTTGCAATTATAATTCATGTTCTCTCTCTCCCTTCCATCCCTCCCCACTTCCAGAGAAAGCAAATAATAAAAGTTTATATGTATTGTCATATTTCCATATTTTTATGTTGTGAAAGAAGACATATTGCTCATACTAGATAAAAATTTATGGAGAAAAGGTATGTTTCAATTTGTATTCAGATTCTATCTGTTCCTTCCGTGGCCTAAGTCTCATTTGGATCTTATCTTACATGCAAAGGGGAAACATTGAAGGATTTTGAGCAAATGAATGACATAGCCAAACTTATGATTTTAGAAAAATCATTCTGGTAACTTTGCAAAAAATGGATTGGAGAAAGGAGTACTCTTGCATCTTCATTTTTTTCCTGTGGTACTTCCTGCCATCCTCCTATCCACTATACTTATTTTCAAATAAATTATGTTGATTTGCTCTTTGTAGAATTTCTTGACATTCATTATCCTTTGGAACAGATGCTGCAGCCCAGAGACTGCAATTATTTTCAGGGTGGTCCAGTTGCTGGTGTTCATCTTGAGAACTACAAGGCAAGATGACTAAATGTCCCAGGAAAGGATGGCCTTGGGCCCCAAGGAAACCAACTCAGCCAAATCTTTTTTTGATTTCACTAAGGAGACCCATGTGCCATGATTTCATTTAGCTATTACTTCTTTGTCTCTTCTTTTACATTCTTAGCAAGAATGTCAATGTGGATATGGTGTGGTTTTTCCAATTCTATATTAACCCACATTATTGGATTAAAGTCTCATATTTAAGAACCAACAGTCAAATTAAAATTTATAGACTATCTGAAAACTATGATTCTTGATACTCTCTGGTCCTTTTCTCATAGGGAGTTATGTGGCACAATAGAGAGAGTGCTGAACTTAGAACCAAAGGATCTGAATTCAAATCCCACTTAAAATCATTGTAACCTTCAACAAGTCATTTAACTCAGCTCTTTGGGCCTCAATTTCTTCATCTGTAAAATGAGAAGTTTGTACTAAATTACTTCTAAGACCTCTTCCAGGGGAAGATCTATGATTCCATGATTTTTTTCTGTCACTAAAGAATCAGAAAGGATTACAAAGGACTGAAGGGTATCTTATATTTTTATATATTTCAAGGGCCACCTTAGCCAAAGAATTCCTTACCCAATTACCCAATGAATCAGAAATAAACAGCTCCATACTTGGCTAGATTGGTCCTCTGACTATAGGCAATGGGACCAAATTTGGAGCCTTTCGAAGTGCTAGAACAAGCAAAAGATTGAAAGTCACCTTCCATGCCATGAGGAGGTGTCACAGTAGGTCTTTAATGCAGATGATAATAGCATTGAAGATTTTAAAATACTTTCTTTGGGTAAATGCCAAGTGTTTGTTTTATTTGCTACAGGATGGGAGAAAATACTGTGCCTTACTGATCATCTTGTCTAGAGAACTTTTTTCCCAGTCAAAGGATTAACTTGAGAAAATATGGCAGGTGGGATGAGGGGAGACAAAGCAAGAGAAAAAATGTAAATGTACCTGCTAAACTCAGGGTGTTGAGGACAAACTGAGTGCCATAAAATATGGTGAAGCAGCAATCTTCTTTCTGGCGACTTGCTTTCCCACGTTCAAAGTCTTTTGAATTTTTCCCTGGACGGATTTCCTTTATCTCCATCAAGTCCACTAGAAGAGAAACAATAAAACTCAGCAAAAGTAAATTTCAAAAAGACATAACTATAACATGACAAGCACAGCTAGGTGGTATAGTGGATAGAATGCTGGCTTTGGAATGAGGAAGACCTGGGTTCTAATCCTGACACACATATATTAGCTCTATGGCACTGAGCAAGTTTCTTCACCTCTCAGTCTCAGTATCCTTGTCTATAAAACGGGGATAAAGAGGATTTTTGTAAGGATTAAATGAGACAGTATAAATAAAGCACTTTACAAACCTAGGCTATCATCATCATCATTATTATTATTTAAAGAAAAAAGGACCTTGGCTATTTCTATATCATTATGAGGCAGTTAGGTTGTTGTAGTTGACAGAGTGCTGGACCTGTATGTCACCCTGGACAAGTCACTTAATCTTGGTCTCCCTCAGTTTCCTCAACTGTAAAATGAGAATAATAGCAGCTCCCAAGGTTGTGATGAGATAATATTTGTAAAGGTGTTTAGCATTTGTCTGGCACATAGTAGGAGCCTTTAAAAATGCTTATTTCCCTTCTACTTCCCATTTAAACATAATGACAACTCTAATAACCCACATCTGTCTGGTATTTAGGATTTATAAAGTGCAACTCTAAGAGTCAGGGCCAAGCAGGTAATATTATTACTACTTTACAAATGAGGAAATAGAGACTCAAAAAAGTCAAAGAGGTCAATTCAGCTTCATCAGTAGGACTCAGATTTGGTGAGATGTGATTTATGATTGGAATGTGAAAATGGGGGGGGGTGATATACATCAATAATGGAATATCATCATACAATAAATAAGGATGAATATGAAGAATGCAAAAAACATGGACAATTAATAAAATGGCATGCAAAGTCAGGATTTAATTCTACATTTTGTTTCTTTGAATTTATTGTGTCAAATTGATAATGTTTTAAAAATTTGAATTAATGTTATAGGGATAAATGTCAAATTCTCCATTTTCATTTAAAAAGTCAATTATAAAAGTGCAAGATGAAGTAAGCATGTCTAGACAGAGATACACAAAAAAGAGACCTTGTGTGTTTAGTGGACTGTAAACTCAATCCAAATTAATAATATGGTAAGAAAAACAAAAAAAGTTAGAACTAAAATCAAATTAAGAGTAGCATTTTATAAAGGACTTTGAATCAATAAGACCAGAATGCATATTCTAATTGATTCTTTACAGCTGCAATCATGTCACTTAATTCGAGTTCTCAGCAATATAATCTGTAAAATGGGTATAAGAATGTTTACAGTAATTACCTCACAGAGTTGTTGAATTAAATAAAGTATATGAAGCATTTTACAAACTTTAAAAAATGATAAAAAATGTCAGTTGTTATTACTGAGTCCAAAATGATGGAGAAGCTCATTGCACTGTACTGTCTCGGTCACAACGAGGCACATTTTAGGAATGGTATTGACTAGCTGCAGATCAGGACTATTCTATAAGAGGATGGAACTTAAGTAAAGTGAATGTAGTTATATACTAGTAAGCCTCCGAGGTGGCATTTGGACTTCTTTAGCTGTAGGAAATATTCAGTCAGCTACAGAGTGTAATCTTCTCCAGGATACTGTTAGCCTTGTTCATGCCATCAAATATGATAAAGTAGCATCTTCTTACCTATTCATTTTCCAGAGGTCTCGGCATACACAAAGTCTCACTGACTTTCATCTCTTATCACTTCTTGTTCAATCCAACAATTTTCCAGGCAGTTCCAAAGTAGAGCTTGGCCAGCATTCATTTAATCATTCAACAAATATTTATTAACCCTCTACTGTATACCAGGCACTGTTCTTGGCCATGAAAACATAAAGACTGATGTGATCCAAGCCCTGCTCTCAAGGAGTTTATAATCTATAACCTCCCAGGAAGAATCATCTTTACTTGCTGCCTTGACTTCATCACCACTCAAATCACTTCTCAATCCCTTGCAATCTGACTTCCATCCCAACCATCCTACTGATGTTGCTTTCTTCAAGGATACCAAAGATCACTTGAATACTAAACCATAGTCTTTTCTCAGTTCTCATCCTCTCCTCAGTGACTGTTCAGCAGCTTTTGATACTGTTGACTGAATTTCTCCTCCTGGGCAATCTCTTCTTGTTTCCATGCTACTGTTTTCTCCTAGTTCTCATATATATATATATATATATATATATATATATATATATATATATA